>NW_026783412.1:0-156000 GCF_949774975.1 Lagenorhynchus albirostris | reverse complement strand
CGGGTGAGGGTCAGGCTTCGGGGAAGTTTTAGGGTTAGGGTTCGGGCTAGGGTTAGAGTTAGGGGACGGGGACGGTTTAGGGTCCAGGTGAGAGTCCGACAACGCTTTAGGGGGAGCGTGCGTGTGAGGGCGCGGGTTAGTGTGAGCGTACGGGTTAGGATTAGGGGACGGGTGAGGGTCAGGCTTCGGGGAAGGGTTAGGGTTAGAATTCAGGCTAGGGTTAGCGTTAGGGTTCAGGCTAGTCTTAGGGTTAGGGGACGGGGACGGTTTAGGGTCCAGGTGAGGGTCCGACAATGCTTTATGGGCAGCGTGCATGTGAGGGCGCGTTTTAGTGTTAGCATACGGGTTAGGATTAGGGGACGGGTGAGGGTCAGGCTTCGGGGAAATGTTAGGGTTAGGTTTCGGGCTAGGGTTAGGGGACTGGGACGGTTTAGGGTCCAGGTGAGGGTCCGACAACGCTTTAGGGGGAGCGTGCGTGTGACGGCGCGGGTTAGTGTGAGCCTACGGGTTAGGATTAAGGGACGGGTGAGGGTCAGGCTTCGGGGAAGCGTTAGGTTTAGGGTTCGGACTAGGGTTAGGGTTAGGGTACGGGGACGGTTTAGGGTCCAGGTGAGGGTCCGACAACGCTTTAGGGGGAGCGTGCGTGTGAGGGCGTGGGTTAGTGTGAGCGTACGGTTTAGGATTAGGGGACGGGTGAGTGTCAGGCTTCGGGGAAGGGTTAGGGTTAGGGTTCGGGCTAGGGTTAGGGTTAGGGTTAGGGTACGGAGACGGTTTAGGGTCCAGGTGAGAGTCCGACAATGCTTTAGGGGGAGCGTGCGTGTGAGGGTGCGGGTTAGTGTTAGCGTACGGGTTAGGATTAGGGGACGGGTGAGGGTCAGGCTTCGGGGAAGTGTTAGGGTTAGGGTTCGGGCTAGGGTTAGGGTTAGGGGACGGGGACGGTTTAGGGTCCAGGTGAGGGTCCGACAACGCTTTAGGGGGAGCGTGCGTGTGAGGGCGCGTGTTAGTGTGAGCGTACGGGTTAGGATTAGGGGACGTGTGAGGGTCAGGCTTCGGGGAAGGGTTAGGGTTAGGGTTCTGGCTAGGGTTAGGGGTAGGGGACGGGGACGGTTTAGGGTCCAGGTGAGGGTCCGACAACACTTTAGGGGGAGCGTGCGTGTGAGGGTGCGGGTTAGTGTTTGCGTACGGGTTAGGATTAGGGTACGGGTGAGGGTAAGGCTTCGGGGAAGGGTTAGGGTTAGGGTTCGGGCTAGGGTTAGGGTCAGGGGACGGGGTCGGTTTAGGGTCCAGGTGAGGGTCCGACAATGCTTTAGGGGGAGCGTGCGTGTGAGGGCGCGGGTTAGTGTGAGCGTACGGGTTAGGATTAGGGGACGGTTGAGGGTCAGGATTCGGGGAAGGGTTAGGGTTAGAATTCGGGCTAGCGTTAGGGTTAGGGTTCAGGCTAGTGTTAGCGTTAGGGGACGGGGACGGTTTAGGGTCCAGGTGAGGGTCCGACAGCGCTTTAGGGGGAGCGTGCGTGTGAGGGCGCGGGTTAGTGTTAGCATACGGTTTAGGATTAGGGGACGGGTGAGGGTCAGGCTTCGGGGAAGTGTTAGGGTTAGGTTTCGGGCTAGGGTTAGGGGACTGGGACGGTTTAGGGTCCAGGTGAGGGTCCGACAACGCTTTAGGGGGAGCGTGCGTGTGAGGGCGCGGGTTAGTGTGAGCCTACGTGTTAGGATTATGGGACGGGTGAGGGTCAGGCTTCGGGGAAGGGATAGGGTTAGGGTTCGGGCTAGGGTTAGGGTTAGGGGACGGGGACGGTTTAGGGTCCAGGTAAGGGTCCGACAACGCTTTAGGGGGAGCGTGCGTGTGAGGGCGCGGCTTATTGTGAGCCTACGGGTTAGGATTAGGGGACGGGTGAGGGTCAGGCTTCGGGTAAGGGTTAGGGTTAGGGTTCGGTCTAGGGTAAGGGTTAGGGGACGGGGACGGTTTAGGATCCAGGTGACGGTCCAACAACGCTTTACGGGGAGCGTGCGTGTGAGGGCGCGGGTTAGTGTTAGCCTACGGGTTAGGATTAGGGGACGGGTGGGGGTCAGGGTTCGGGGAAGTGTTAGGGTTAGGGTTCGGGCTAGGGTTAGGGTTAGGGGACGGGGACGGTTTAGGGTCCAGGTAAGGGTCCGACAACGCTTTAGGGGGAGCGTGCGTTTGAGGGCGCGGATTAGTGTTAGCATACAGGTTAGGATTAGGGGACGGGTGAGGGTCAGGCTTCAGGGAAGGCTTAGATTTAGGGTTCGGGCTAGGGTTAGGGTTAGGGGACGGGGACGGTTTAGGGTCCAGGTGAGGGTCCGACAACGCTTTAGGGGGAGCTTGCGTGTGAGGGCGCGGGTTAGTGTTAGCGTACGGGTTAGGATTAGGGGACGGGTGAGTGTCAGGCATCGGGGAAGTGTTAGGGTTAGGGTTCGGGCTAGGGTTAGGGTTAGGGTACGGGGACGGTTTAGGGTCCAGGTGAGGTTCCGACAATGCTTTAGGGGGAGCGTGCGTGTGAGGGCGTGGGTTAGTGTTAGCGTACGGGTTAGGATTAGGGGACGGGTGAGGGTCAGGCTTCGGGGAAGTGTTAGGGTTAGGGTTCGGGCTAGGTTTAGGGTTAGGGGACGGGGACGGTTTAGGGTTGAGGTGAGGGTCCGACAACGCTTTAGGCGGAGCGTGCATGTGAGGGCGTGGGTTAGTGTTAGCGTACGGGTTAGGATTAGGGGACGGTTGAGGGTCAGGCTTCGGGGATGTGTTATGCTTAGGGTTCGGGCTAGGGTTAGGGTTAGGGGACGGGGACGGTTTAGGGTCCAGGTGAGGGTCCGACAACGCTTTAGTGGGAGCGTGCGTGTGAGGGCGCGGGTTAGTGTGAGCGTACGCGTTAGGATTAGGGGACGGGTGAGGTTCAGGCTTCGGGGAAGCGTTAGGGTTAGAATTCGGGCTAGGTTTAGGGTTAGGGTTCGGGCTAGTGTTAGGGTTAGGGGACGGGGACGGTTTAGGGTCCAGGTGAGGGTCCGACAACGCTTTAGGGGGAGCGTGCGTGTGAGGGCGCGGGTTAGTGTTAGCGTACGGGTTAGGATTAGGGGACGGGTGAGTGTCAGGCTTCGGGGAAGTGTTAGGGTTAGGGTTCGGGCTAGGGTTAGGGTTAGGGGACGGGGACGGTTTAGGGTCCAGGTGAGGGTCCGACAACGCTTTAGGGGGAGCGTGCGTGTGAGGGCGCGGGTTAGTGTGAGCCTACGGGTTATGATTAGGGGACGGGTGAGGGTCAGGCTTCGGGGAAGGGTTCGGGTTAGGGTTCGGGATAGTGTTAGGTTTAGGGGACGGGGACGGTTTAGGGTCCAGGTGAGGGTCCGACAACGCTTTAGGGGGAGCGTGCGTGTGAGGGCGCGGGTTAGTGTTAGCGTACGGGTTAGCATTAGAGGACGGGTGAGGGTCAGGCTTCCGGGAAGGGTTAGGGTTAGGTTTCGGGCTAGGGTTAGGGTTAGGGGAGGGGACGGTTTAGGGTCCAGGTGAGGGTCCGACAACGCTTTAGGGGGAGCGTGCGTGTGAGGGCGCGTGTTAGTGTGAGCCTACGGGTTAGGATTAGGGGACGGGTGAGGGTCAGGCTTCGAGGAAGGGTTAGGTTTAGGGTTCGGGCTAGGGTTAGGGTTAGGGGATGGGGACGGTTTAGGGTCCAGGTGAGGGTCCAACAACGCTTTAGGGGGAGCGTGCGTGTGAGGGCGCGGGTTAGTGTGAGCCTACGGGTTACGATTAGGGGACGGGTGAGTGTCAGGCTTTGGGGAAGGGTTAGGGTTAGGGTTCGGGCTAGGGTTAGGGTTAGGGGACGGGGACGGTTTTGGGTCCAAATGCGGGTCCGAAACGCTTTAGGGGGAGCGTGCGTGTGAGGGCGCGGGTTAGTGTGAGCCTACGGGTTAGGATTAGGGGACGGGTGAGGGTCAGGCTTCGGGGAAGTGTTAGGGTTAGGGTTCGGGCTAGGGTTAGGGTTACGGGACGGGGACGGTTTTGGGTCCACGTGCGGGTCCGACAACGCTTTAGGGGGAGCGTGCGTGTGAGGGCGCGGGTTAGTGTGAGCCTACGGGTTAGGATTAGGGGACGGGTGAGGGTCAGGCTTCGGGGAAGGCTTAGGTTTAGGGTTCGGGCTAGGGTTAGGGTTAGGGGACGGGGACGGTTTAGGGTCCAGGTGAGGGTCCGACAACGCTTTAAGGGGAGCGTGCATGTGAGGGCGCGGCTTAGTGTGAGCCTACGGGTTAGGATTAGGGGACGGGTGAGGGTCAGGCTTCGGGGAAGGGTTAGGGTTAGGGTTCGGGCTAGGGTTAGGGTTAATGGACGGGGACGGTTTAGGATCCAGGTGAGGGTCCGACAACGCTTTAGGGGGAGCGTGAGTGTGAGGGCGCGGGTTAGTGTTTGCGTACGGGTTAGGATTAGGGGACGGGTGAGGGTCAGGCTTCGGGGAAGGCTTAGGTTTAGGGTTCGGGCTAGGTTTAGGGTTAGGGGACGGGGACGGTTTAGGGTCCAGGTGAGGGTCCGACAACGCTTTAGAAGGAGCATGCGTGTGAGTGCGTGGCTTAGTGTGAGCCTACGGTTTAGGATTAGGGGACGGGTGAGGGTCAGGCTTCGGGGAAGGGTTAGGGTTAGGGTTCGGGCTAGGTTCAGGGTTAGGGGATGGGGACGGTTTAGGATCGAGGTGAGGGTCCGACAACGCTTTAGGGGGAGCGTGCGTGTGAGGGCGCGGGTTAGTGTTAGCCTATGGGTTAGGATTAGGGAACGGGTGAGGGTCAGGCTTCGGGGAAGTGTTAGGGTTAGGGTTCCGTCTAGGGTTAGGGTTAGGGGACGGGGACGGTTTAGGGTCGATGTGAGGGTCCGACAACGCTTTAGGGGGAGCGTGCGTGTGAGGGTGCGGGTTAGTGTTAGCGTACGGGTTAGGATTAGGGGACGGGTGAGGGTCAGGCTTCAGGGAAGGGTTAGGTTTAGGGTTTGGGCTAGGGTTAGGGTTAGGGGACGGGGACGGTTTAGGGTCCAGGTGAGGGTCCGACAACGCTTTAGGGGGAGCGTGCGTGTGAGGGCGCGGGTTAGTGAGAGTGCACGGGTTAGGATTAGGGGACGGGTGAGGGTCAGGCTTCGGGGAAGGGTTAGGGTTAGGGTTCGGGCTAGGGTTAGGGTTAGGGGACGGGAACGGTTTAGGGTCCAGGTGAGGGTCCTTCAACGCTTTAGGGGGAGCGTGCGTGTGAGGGCGCGGGTTAGTGTGAGCCTACGGGTTAGGATTAGGGGACGGGTGAGGGTCAGGCTTTGGGGAAGGGTTAGGGTTAGGGTTCGGGCTAGAGTTAGGGTTAGGGGACGGGGACGGTTTTGGGTCCAAGTGCGGGTCCGACAACGCTTTAGGGTGAGCGTGCGTGTGAGTGCGCGGGTTAGTGTGAGCGTACGTGTTAGGATTAGGGGACGGGTGAGGGTCAGGCTTCGGGGAAGGCTTAGGTTTAGGGTTCGGGCTATTGTTATGGTTAGGGGACGGGGACGGTTTAGGGTCCAGGTGAGGGTCCGACAACGCTTTAGGGGGAGCGTGCATGTGAGGGCGCGGCTTAGTGTGAGCCTACGGGTTAGGAT
The DNA here is from genome assembly GCF_949774975.1 of Lagenorhynchus albirostris. Taxonomy (NCBI): domain Eukaryota; kingdom Metazoa; phylum Chordata; class Mammalia; order Artiodactyla; family Delphinidae; genus Lagenorhynchus; species Lagenorhynchus albirostris. The sequence continues at coordinate 150,399 of NW_026783412.1, read as the reverse complement.
TAGGGGACGGGTGAGGGTCAGGCTTCGGGGAAGGGTTAGGGTTAGGGTTCGGGCTACGGGTAGGGTTAGGGGACGGGGACGGTTTAGGGTCCAGGTGAGGGACCGACAACGCTTTAGAAGGAGCGTGCGTGTGAGGGCGTGGCTTAGTGTGAGCCTGCGGTTTAGGATTAGGGGACGGGTGAGTGTCAGGCTTCGGGGAAGGGTTAGGGTTAGGGTTCGGGCTAGGTTCAGGGTTAGGAGATGGGGACGGTTTAGGATCGAGGTGAGGGTCCGACAACGCTTTAGGGGGAGCGTGCGTGTGAGGGCGCGGGTTAGTGTTAGCCTATGGGTTAGGATTAGGGGACGGGTGAGGGTCAGGCTTCGGGGAAGTGTTAGGGTTAGGGTTCGGGCTAGGGTTAGGTTTAGGGGACGGGGACGGTTTAGGGTCCAGGTGAGGGTCCGACAACGCTTTAGGGGGAGCGTGCGTGTGAGGGCGCGGCTTAGTGTGAGCGCACGGGTTAGGATTAGGGGACGGGTGAGGGTCAGGCTTCGGGGAAGTGTTAGGGTTAGGGTTCAGGCTAGCTTTAGGGTTAATGGACGGGGACGGTTTAGGGTCCAGGTGAGGGTCCGACAACGCTTTTGGGGGAGCGTGCGTGTGAGGGCGCGGGTTAGTGTGAGCGTACGGTTTAGGATTAGGGGACGGGTGAGGGTCAGGCTTCGGGGAAGGGTTAGGGTTAGAATTCGGGCTAGGGTTAGGTTTAGGGTTCAGGCTAGTGTTAGGGTTAGGGGACGGGGACGGTTTAGGGTCCAGGTGAGGGTCCGACAACGCTTTAGGGGGAGCGTGCGTGTGAGGGCGCGGGTTAGTGTTAGCGTACGGGTTAGGATTAGGGGACGGGTGAGGGTCAGGCTTCGGGGAAGTGTTAGGGTTAGGGTTCGGGCTAGGGTTAGGGTTAGGGGACGGGGACGGTTTAGGGTCCAGGTGAGGGTCCGACAACGCTTTAGGGGGAGCATGCGTGTGAGGGCGCGGGTTAGTGTGAGCCTACGGGTTATGATTAGGGGACGGGTGAGGGTCAGGCTTTGGGGAAGGGTTCGGGTTAGGGTTCGGGCTAGGGTTAGGTTTAGGGGACGGGGACGGTTTAGGGTCCAGGTGAGGGTCCGACAACGCTTTAGGGGGAGCGTGCGTGTGAGGGCGCGGGTTAGTGTTAGCATACAGTTTAGGATTAGGGGACGGGTGAGGGTCAGGCTTCAGGGAAGGCTTAGAGTTAGGGTTCGGGCTAGGGTTAGGGTTAGGGGACGGGGACGGTTTAGGGTCCAGGTGAGGGTCCGACAACGCTTTAGGGGGAGCGTGCGTGTGAGGGCGCGGCTTAGTGTGAGCCTACGGGTTAGGATTAGGGGACGGGTGAGGGTCAGGCTTTGGGGAAGGGTAAGGGTTAGGATTCGGGCTAGGGTTAGGGTTAGGGGACGGGGACGGTTTAGGGTCCAGGTGAGGGTCCGACAACGCTTTAGGGGGAGCGTGCGTGTGAGGGCGCGGGTTAGTGTTAGCGTACGGGTTAGGATTAGTGGACGGGTGAGGGTCAGGCTTCGGGGAAGGGTTACGGTTAGGGTTCGGGCTAGGGTTAGGGTAGGGGACGGGGACGGTTTAGGGTCCAGGTGAGGGTCCGACAATGCTTTAGGGGGAGCGTGCGTGTGAGGGCGCGGGTTAGTGTTAGCCTATGGGTTAGGATTAGGGGACGGGTGAGGGTCAGGCTTCGGGGAAGGGTTAGGGTTAGGGTTCGGTCTAGGGTTAGGTTTAGGGGACGGGGACGGTTTAGGGTCCAGGTGAGGGTCCGACAACGCTTTAGGGGGAGCGTGCGTGTGAGGGCGCGGCTTAGTGTGAGCGCACGGGTTAGGATTAGGGGACGGGTGAGGGTCAGGCTTCGGGGAAGGGTTAGGGTTAGGGTTCAGGCTAGGGTTAGGGTTAATGGACGGGGACGGTTTAGGGTCCAGGTGAGGGTCCGACAACGCTTTAGGGGGAGCGTGCGTGTGAGGGCGCGGGTTAGTGTGAGCGTACGGTTTAGGATTAGGGGACGGGTGAGGGTCAGGCTTCGGGGAAGGGTTAGGGTTAGATTCGGGCTAGGGTTAGGTTTAGGGTTCAGGCTAGTGTTAGGGTTAGGGGACGGGGACGGTTTAGGGTCCAGGTGAGGGTCCGACAATGCTTTAGGGGGAGCGTGCGTGTGAGGGCGCGGGTTAGTGTTAGCATACGGGTTCAGATTAGGGGACGGGTGAGGGTCAGGCTTCGGGGAAGTGTTAGGGTTAGGTTTCGGGCTAGGGTTAGGGGACTGGGACGGTTTAGGGTCCAGGTGAGGGTCCGACAACGCTTTAGGGGGAGCGTGCGTGTGAGGGCGCGGGTTAGTGTGAGCCTACGTGTTAGGATTAGGGGACGGGTGAGGGTCAGGCTTCGGGGAAGTGTTAGGGTTAGGGTTCGGGCTAGGGTTAGGGTTAGGGGACGGGGACGGTTTAGGGTCCAGGTAAGGGTCCGACAACGCCTTAGGGGGAGCGTGCGTGTGAGGGCGCGGCTTATTGTGAGCCTACGGGTTAGGATTAGCGGACGGGTGAGGGTCAGGCTTCGGGGAAGGGTTAGGGTTAGGGTTCGGTCTAGGGTAAGGGTTAGGGGACGGGGACGGTTAAGGATCCAGGTGACGGTCCAACAACGCTTTACGGGGAGCGGGCGTGTGAGGGCGCGGGTTAGTGTTAGCCTACGGGTTAGGATTAGGGGACAGGTGAGGGTCAGGCTTCGGGGAAGGGTTAGGGTTAGGTTTCGGGCTAGGGTTAGGGTTAAGGGACGGGGACGGTTTAGGGTCCAGGTGAGGGTCCGACAACGCTTTAGGGGGAGCGTGCGTGTGAGGGCGCAGTTTAGTGTTAACATACAGGTTAGGATTAGGGGACGGGTGAGGGTCCGGCTTCAGGGAAGGCTTAGATTTAGGGTTCGGGCTAGGGTTAGGGTTAGGGGACGGGGACGGTTTAGGGTCCAGGTGAGGGTCTGACAACGCTTTAGGGGGAGCGTGCGTGTGAGGGCGCGGGTTAGTGTTAGCGTACGGGTTAGGATTAGGGGACAGGTGAGTGTCAGGCTTCGGGGAAGGGTTAGGGTTAGGGTTCGGGTTAGGGTTAGGGTTAGGGGACGGGGACGGATTAGGGTTCAGGTGAGGGTCCGACAACGCTTTAGGCGGAGCGTGCATGTGAGGGCGTGGTTTAGTGTTAGCGTACGGGTTAGGATTAGGGGACGGGTGAGGGTCAGGCTTCGGGGAAGGGTTAGGGTTAGAATTCGGGCTAGGGTTAGGTTTAGGGTTCAGGCTAGTGTTAGGGTTAGGGGACGGGGACGGTTTAGGGTCCAGGTGAGGGTCCGACAACGCTTTAGGGGGAGCGTGCGTGTGAGGGCGCGGGTTAGTGTTAGCATACGGGTTAGGATTAGGGGACGGGTGAGGGTCAGGCTTCGGGGAAGTGTTAGGGTTAGGTTTCGGGCTAGGGTTAGGGGACGGGGACGGTTTAGGGTCCAGGTGAGGGTCCGACAACGCTTTAGGGGGAGTGTGCGTGTGTAGGCGTGGTTTAGTGTTACCATACAGGTTAGGATTAGGGGACGGGTGAGGGTCAGGCTTCAGGGAAGGCTTAGATTTAGGGTTCGGGCTAGGGTTAGGGTTAGGGGACGGGGACGGTTTAGGGTCCAGGTGAGGGTCCGACAACGCTTTAGGGGGAGCGTGCGTGTGAGGGCGCGGGTTAGTGTTAGCGTACGGCTTAGGATTAGGGGACGGGTGAGTGTCAGGCTTCGGGGAAGGGTTAGGATTAGGGTTCGGGCTAGGGTTAGGGTTAGGGGACGGGGACGGTTTAGGGTTCAGGTGAGGGTCCGACAACGCTTTAGGCGGAGCGTGCATGTGAGGGCGTGGGTTAGTGTTAGCGTACGGGTTAGGATTAGGGGACGGGTGAGGGTCAGGCTTCGGGGAAGTGTTATGGTTAGGGTTCGGGCTAGGGTTAGGGTTAGGGTACGGGGACGGTTTAGGGTCCAGGTGAGGGTCCGACAACGCTTTAGGGGGAGCGTGCGTGTGAGGGCGCGGGTTAGTGTGAGCGTACGGGTTAGGACTAGGGGACGGGTGAGGGTCAGGCTTCGGGGAAGCGTTAGGGTTAGAATTCGGGCTAGGGTTAGGGTTAGGGTTCGGGCTAGTGTTAGGGTTAGGGGACGGGGACGGTTTAGGGTCCAGGTGAGGGTCCGACAACGCTTTAGGGGGAGCGTGCGTGTGAGGGTGCGGCTTAGTGTGAGCGCACGGGTTAGGATTAGGGGACGGGTGAGGGTCAGGCTTCGGGGAAGGGTTAGGGTTAGGGTTCAGGCTAGGGTTAGGGTTAATGGACGGGGACGGTTTAGGGTCCAGGTGAGGGTCCGACAACGCTTTAGGGGGAGCGTGCGTGTGAGGGCGCGGGTTAGTGTGAGCGTACGGTTTAGGATTAGGGGACGGGTGAGGGTCAGGCTTCGGGGAAGGGTTAGGGTTAGAATTCGGGCTAGGGTTAGGTTTAGGGTTCAGGCTAGTGTTAGGGTTAGGGGACGGGGACGGTTTAGGGTCCAGGTGAGGGTCCGACAATGCTTTAGGGGGAGCGTGCGTGTGAGGGCGCGGGTTAGTGTTAGCATACGGGTTAAGATTAGGGGACGGGTGAGGGTCAGGCTTCGGGGAAGTGTTAGGGTTAGGTTTCGGGCTAGGGTTAGGGGACTGGGACGGTTTAGGGTCCAGGTGAGGGTCCGACAACGCTTTAGGGGGAGCGTGCGTGTGAGGGCGTGGGTTAGTGTGAGCCTACGTGTTAGGATTAGGGGACGGGTGAGGGTCAGGCTTCGGGGAAGTGTTAGGGTTAGGGTTCGGGCTAGGGTTAGGGTTAGGGGACGGGGACGGTTTAGGGTCCAGGTAAGGGTCCGACAACGCCTTAGGGGGAGCGTGCGTGTGAGGGCGCGGCTTATTGTGAGCCTACGGGTTAGGATTAGCGGACGGGTGAGTGTCAGGCTTCGGGGAAGTGTTAGGGTTAGGGTTCGGTCTAGGGTAAGGGTTAGGGGACGGGGACGGTTAAGGATCCAGGTGACGGTCCAACAACGCTTTACGGGGAGCGGGCGTGTGAGGGCGCGGGTTAGTGTTAGCCTACGGGTTAGGATTAGGGGACAGGTGAGGGTCAGGCTTCGGGGAAGGGTTAGGGTTAGGTTTCGGGCTAGGGTTAGGGTTAGGGGACGGGGACGGTTTAGGGTCCAGGTGAGGGTCCGACAACGCTTTAGGGGGAGCGTGCGTGTGAGGGCGCAGTTTAGTGTTAACATACAGGTTAGGATTAGGGGACGGGTGAGGGTCAGGCTTCAGGGAAGGCTTAGATTTAGGGTTCGGGCTAGGGTTAGGGTTAGGGGACGGGGACGGTTTAGGGTCCAGGTGAGGGTCTGACAACGCTTTAGGGGGAGCGTGCGTGTGAGGGCGCGGGTTAGTGTTAGCGTACGGGTTAGGATTAGGGGACGGGTGAGTGTCAGGCTTCGGGGAAGGGTTAGGGTTAGGGTTCGGGCTAGGGTTAGGGTTAGGGGACGGGGACGGATTAGGGTTCAGGTGAGGGTCCGACAACGCTTTAGGCGGAGCGTGCATGTGAGGGCGTGGTTTAGTGTTAGCGTACGGGTTAGGATTAGGGGACGGGTGAGGGTCAGGCTTCGGGGAAGGGTTAGGGTTAGGGTTCGGGCTAGGGTTAGGGTTAGGGTACGGGGACGGTTTAGGGTCCAGGTGAGGGTCCGACAACGCTTTAGGGGGAGCGTGCGTGTGAGGGCGCGGGTTAGTGTGAGCGTACGGGTTAGGATTAGGGGACGGGTGAGTGTCAGGTTTCGGGGAATCGTTAGGGTTAGAATTCGGGCTAGGGTTAGGGTTAGGGTTCGGGCTAGTGTTAGGGTTAGGGGACGGGGACGGTTTAGGGTCCAGGTGAGGGTCCGACAACGCTTTAGGGGGAGCGTGCGTGTGAGGGCGCGGGTTAGTGTTAGCGTACGGGTTAGGATTAGGGGACGGGTGAGGGTCAGGCTTCGGGGAAGTGTTAGGGTTAGGGTTCGGGCTAGGGTTAGGGTTAGGGGACGGGGACGGTTTAGGGTCCAGGTGAGGGTCTGACAACGCTTTAGGGGGAGCGTGCGTGTGAGGGCGCGGGTTAGTGTGAGCCTACGGGTTATGATTAGGGGACGGGTGAGGGTCAGGCTTTGGGGAAGGGTTCGGGTTAGGGTTCGGGCTAGGGTTAGGTTTAGGGGACGGGGACGGTTTAGGGTCCAGGTGAGGGTCCGACAACGCTTTAGGGGGAGCGTGCGTGTGAGGGCGCGGGTTAGTGTTAGCATACAGTTTAGGATTAGGGGACGGGTGAGGGTCAGGCTTCAGGGAAGGCTTAGAGTTAGGGTTCGGGCTAGGGTTAGGGTTAGGGGACGGGGACGGTTTAGGGTCCAGGTGAGGGTCCGACAACGCTTTAGGGGGAGCGTGCGTGTGAGGGCGCGGCTTAGTGTGAGCCTACGGGTTAGGATTAGGGGACGGGTGAGGGTCAGGCTTTGGGGAAGTGTTAGGGTTAGGATTCGGGCTAGGGTTAGGGTTAGGGGACGGGGACGGTTTAGGGTCCAGGAGAGGGTCCGACAACGCTTTAGGGGGAGCGTGCGTGTGAGGGCGCGGGTTAGTGTTAGCGTACGGGTTAGGATTAGTGGACGGGTGAGGGTCAGGCTTCGGGGAAGGGTTACGGTTAGGGTTCGGGCTAGGGTTAGGGTAGGGGACGGGGACGGTTTAGGGTCCAGGTGAGGTTCCGACAATGCTTTAGGGGGAGCGTGCGTGTGAGGGCGAGGGTTAGTGTTAGCGTACGGGTTAGGATTAGGGGACGGGTGAGGGTCAGGCTTCGGGGAAGGTTTAGGGTTAGGATTCGGGCTATGGTTAGGGTTAGGGTATGGGGATGGTTTAGGGTCGAGGTTAGGGTCCGACAACGCTTTAGGGGGAGCGTGCGTGTGAGGGTGCGGGTTAGTGTTAGCGTACGGGTTAGGATTAGGGGACGGGTGAGGGTCAGGCTTCGGGGAAGGGTTAGGGTTAGGGTTCGGTCTAGGGTAAGGGTTAGGGGACGGGGACGGTTTAGGATCCAGGTGACGGTCCAACAACGCTTTACGGGGAGCGTGCGTGTGAGGGCGCGGGTTAGTGTTAGCCTACGGGTTAGGATTAGGGGACGGGTGAGGGTCAGGCTTCGGGGAAGGGTTAGGGTTAGGGTTCGGGCTAGGGTTAGGGTTAGGGGACGGGGACGGTTTAGGGTCCAGGTGAGGGTCCGACAACGCTTTAGGGGGAGCGTGCGTGTGAGGGCGCGGGTTAGTGTGAGCGTACGGTTTAGGATTAGGGGACGGGTGAGGGTCAGGCTTCGGGGAAGGGTTAGGGTTAGGGTTCGGGCTAGAGTTAGGGTTAGGGGACGGGGACGGTTTAGGGTCCAGGTGAGGGTCCGACAACGCTTTAGGGGGAGCGTGCGTGTGAGGGCGCGGGTTAGTGTGAGCGTACGGGTAAGAATTAGGGGACGGGTGAGGGTCAGGGTTCGGGGAAGGGTTAGGGTTAGGGTTCGGGCTAGGGTTAGGGGACGGGGACGGTTTAGGGTCCAGGTGAGGGTCCGGCAATGCTTTAGGGGGAGCGTGCGTGTGAGGGCGCGGGTTAGTGTGAGCCTACGGGTTAGGATTAGGGGACGGGTGAGGGTCAGGCTTCGGGGAAGTGTTAGGGTTAGGGTTCGGGCTACGGTTAGGGTTAGGGGACGGGGACGGTTTAGGGTCCAGGTGAGGGTCCGACAACGCTTTAGGGGGAGCGTGCGTGTGAGGGCACGGGTTAGTGTTAGCATACGGCTTAGGATTAGGGGACGGGTGAGGGTCAGGCTTCGGGGAAGGGTTAGGGTTAGGGTTTGGGCTAGGGTTAGGGTTAGGAGACAGGGACGGTTTAGGGTCCAGGTGAGGGTCCGACAACGCTTTAGGGGGAGCGTGCGTGTGAGGGCGCGGGTTAGTGTGAGCCTACGGGTTAGGATTAGGGGACGGGTGAGGGTCAGGCTTCGGGGAAGGGTTAGGGTTAGGGTTCGGGCTAGGGTTAGGGTTAGGGGACGGGGACGGTTTAGGGTCCAGGTGAGGGTTCGACAACGCTTTAGGGGGAGCGTGTGTGTGAGGGCGCTGCTTAGTATGAGCCTACGGGTTAGGATTAGGGGACGGGTGAGGGTCAGGCTTCGAGGAAGGGTTAGGGTTAGGGTTCGGGCTAGGGTTAGGGTTAGGGGACGGGGACGGTTTAGGGTCCCAGTGGGGGTCCGACAACGCTTTAGGGGGAGCGTGCGTGTGAGGGCGCGGGTTAGTGTGAGCCTACGGGTTACGATTTGGGGACGGGTGAGGGTCAGGCTTCGGGGAAGGGTTAGGTTTAGGGTTCGGGCTAGGGTTAGGGTTAGGGGACGGGGACGGTTTAGGGTCCAGGTGATGGTCCGACAACGCTTTAGGGGGAGTGTTCGTGTGAGGGCGCGGGTTAGTGTGAGCATATGGGTTAGGATTAGGGGACGGGTGAGGGTCAGGCTTCGGGGAAGGGTTAGGGTTAGGGTTCAGGCTAGGGTTAGGGTTAGGGGACGGGGACGGTTTAGGGTCCAGGTGAGGGTACGACAACGCTTTAGGGAGAGCGTGCGTGTGGGGGCGCGGGTTAGTGTTAGCGTATGGGTTAGGATTAGGGGACGGGTGAGGGTCAGGCTTCGGGGATGGCTTAGGGTTAGGGTTCGGGCTAGGGTTAGGGTTAGTGGACGGGGACGGTTTAGGGTCCAGGTGAGGGTCCGACAACGCTTTAGGGGGAGAGTGCGTGTGAGGGCGCGGCTTAGTGTGAGCCTACGGGTTAGGATTAGGGGACGGGTGAGGGTCAGGCTTCGGGGAAGGTTTAGGGTTAGGGTTCGGGCTAGGGTTAGGGTTAGGGGACGGGGACGGTTTAGGATCCAGGTGAGGGTCCGACAACGCTTTAGGGGGAGCGTGCGTGTGACGGCGCGGGTTAGTGTTAGCGTACGGGTTAGGATTAGGGGACGGGTGAGGGTCAGGCTTCGGGGAAGGGTTAGGGTTAGGGTTCGGGCTAGGGTTAGGTTTAGGGGACGGGAACGGTTTAGGGTCCAGGTGAGGGTCCTTCAACGCTTTAGGGGGAGCGTGCGTGTGAGGGCGCGGGTCAGTGTGAGCCTACGGGTTACGATTAGGGGACGGGTGAGGGTAAGGCTTCGGGGAAGCCTTAGGGTTAGGGTTCGGGCTAGGGTTAGGGTTAGGGGACGGGGACGGTTTAGGGTCCAGGTGAGGGTCCGACAACGCTTTAGGGGGAGCGTGCGTGTGAGGGCGCGGGTTAGTGTGAGCCTATGGGTTACGATTAGGGGACGGGTGAGGGTCAGGCTTCGGGGAAGGTTTAGGGTTAGGGTTCGGTCTAGGGTTAGGGTTAGGGGCCGGGGACGGTTTAGGGTCCAGGTGAGGGTCCGACAACGCTTTAGGGGGAGCGTGCGTGTGAGGGCGCGGGTTAGTGTGAGCCTACGGGTTAGGATTAGGGGACGGGTGAGGGTCAGGCTTCGGGGAAGGGTTAGGGTTAGGGTTCGGGCTAGGTTTAGGTTTAGGGGATGGGGACGCTTTAGGATCGAGGTGAGGGTCCGACAACGCTTTAGGGGGAGCGTGCGTGTGAGGGCGCGGGTTAGTGTTAGCCTATGGGTTAGGATTAGGGGACGGGTGAGGGTCAGGCTTCGGGGAAGTGTTAGGGTTAGGTTTCGGACTAGGGTTAGGGTTAGGGGACGGGGACGGTTTAGGGTCCAGGTGAGGGTCCGACAACACTTTAGGGGGAGCGTGCGTGTGAGGGCGCGGCTTAGTGTGAGCGCACGGGTTAGGATTAGGGGACGGGTGAGGGTCAGGCTTCGGGGAAGGGTTAGGGTTAGGGTTCGGGCTAGGGTTAGGGTTAGGGGACGGGGATGGTTTAGGATCCAGGTGAGGGTCCGACAACGCTTTAGGGGGAGCGTGCGTGTGAGGGCACGGGTTAGTGTGAGCGTACGGGTTAGGATTAGGGGATGGGTGAGGGTCAGGCTTCGGGGAAGGGTTAGGGTTAGGGTTCGGGCTAGGGTTAGGGTTAGGGGACGGGGACGGTTTAGGGTCCAGGTGAGGGTCCGATAACGCTTTAGGGGGAGCATGCGTGTGAGGGCGCGGGTTAGTGTGAGCCTACGGGTTAGGATTAGGGGAAGGGTGAGGGTCAGGCTTCGGGGAAGTGTTAGGTTTAGGGTTCCGTCTAGGGTTAGGTTTAGGGGACAGGGACGGTTTAGGGTCCAGGTGAGGGTCCGACAACGCTTTAGGGGGAGCGTGCGTGTGAGGGCGCAGGTTAGTGTGAGCCTACGGGTTAGGATTAGGGGACGGGTGAGGGTCAGGCTTCGGGGAAGGGTTAGGGTTAGGGTTCGGGCTAGGGTTAGGGTTAGGGGACGGGGACGGTTTAGTGTCCAGGTGAGGGTCCGACAACGCTTTAGGGGGAGCGTGCGTGTGAGGGCGCGGGTTAGTGTTAGCGTACGGTTTAGGATTAGGGGACGGGTGAGGGTCAGGCTTCGGGGAAGGGTTAGGGTTAGGGTTCGGACTAGGGTTAGGGTTAGGGTACGGGGACGGTTTAGGGTCCAGGTGAGGGTCCGACAATGCTTTAGGGGGAGCGTGCGTGTGAGTGCGTGGGTTAGTGTTAGCGTACGGGTTAGGATTAGGGGAGGGGTGAGGGTCAGGCTTCAGGGAAGGGTTAGCGTTAGGGTTCGGGCTAGGGTTAGGGTTAGGGGACGGGGACGGTTTAGGGTCCAGGTGAGGGTCCGACAACGCTTTAGGGGGAGCGTGCGTGTGAGGGCGTGGTTTAGTGTTAGCGTACGGGTTAGGATTAGGGGAAGGGTGAGGGTCAGGCTTCGGGGAAGGGTTAGGGTTAGGGTTCGGGCTAGGGTTAGGGGACGGGGACGGGGACGGTTTAGGGTCCAGGTGAGGGTCCGACAACGCTTTAGGGGGAGCGTGCGTGTGAGGGCGCGGGTTAGTGTTAGCGTACGGGTTAGGATTAGGGGACGGGTGAGGGTCAGGCTTCGGGGAAGGGTTAGGGTTAGGGTTCGGGCTAGGGTTAGGGTTAGGGTACGGGGACGGTTTAGGGTCCAGGTGAGGGTCCGACAACGCTTTAGGGGGCGCGTGCGTGTGAGGGCGCGGGTTAGTGTTAGCATACGGGTTAGGATAAGGGGACGGGTGAGGGTCTGGCTTCGGGGAAGGGTTAGGGTTAGGGTTCGGGCTAGGGTTAGGGTTAGGGGACGGGTACGGTTTAGTGTTCAGGTGAGGGTCCGACAACGCTTTAGGGGGAGCGTGCGTGTGAGGCCGCGGGTTAGTGTTAGCGTACGGGTTAGGATTAGGGGACGGGTGAGGGTCAGGCTTCGGGGAAGGGTTAGGGTTAGGGTTCTGGCTAGGGTTAGGGTTAGGGGATGGGGACGGTTTAGGGTCCAGGTGAGGGTCCGACAACGCTTTAGGGGGAGCGTGCGTGTGAGGGCACGGCTTAGTGTGAGCCTACGGGTTAGGATTAGGGGACGGGTGAGGGTCAGGCTTCGCGGAAGGGTTAGGGTTAGGGTTCGGGCTAGGGTTAGGGTTAGGGGACGGGGACGGTTTAGGGTCCAGGTGAGGGTCCCACAACGCTTTAGGGGGAGCGTGCGTGTGAGGGCGCGGGTTAGTGTTAGCGTACGGGTTAGGATTAGGGGACGGGTGAGGGTCAGGCTTCGGGGAAGTCGTAGGGTTAGGGTTCGGGCTAGGGTTATGGTTAGGGGACGGGGAATATTTAGGGTTCAGGTGAGGGTCCGACCACGCTTTAGGGGGAGCGTGCGTGTGAGGGCGCGGGTTAGTGTTAGCGTACGTGTTAGGATTAGGGGACGGGTGAGGGTCAGGCTTCGGGGAAGTGTTATGGTTAGGGTTCGGGCTAGGGTTAGGGTTAGGGGACGGGGACGGTTTAGGGTCCAGGTGAGGGTCCGACAACGCTTTAGGGGGAGCGTGCGTGTGAGGGCGCGGGTTAGTGTGAGCGTACGGGTTAGGATTAGGGGACGGGTGAGGGTCAGGCTTCGGGGAAGCGTAAGGGTTAGAATTCGGGCTAGGGTTAGCGTTAGGGTTCAGGCTAGTCTTAGGGTTAGGGGACGGGGACGGTTTAGGGTCCAGGTGAGGGTCCGACAATGCTTTATGGGGAGCGTGCGTGTGAGGGCGCGTTTTAGTGTTAGCATACGGGTTAGGATTAGGGGACGGGTGAGGGTCAGGCTTCGGGGAAGTGTTAGGGTTAGGTTTCGGGCTAGGGTTAGGGGACTGGGACGGTTTAGGGTCCAGGTGAGGGTCCGACAACGCTTTAGGGGGAGCGTGCGTGTCAGGGCGCGGGTTAGTGTGAGCCTACGTGTTAGGATTAGGGGACGGGTGAGGGTCAGGCTTCGGGGAAGGGTTAGGGTTAGGGTTCGGGCTAGGGTTAGGTTTAGGGGACGGGGACGGTTTAGGGTCCAGGTGAGGGTCCGACAACGCTTTAGGGGGAGCGTGCGTGTGAGGGCGCGGGTTAGTGTTAGCATACAGTTTAGGATTAGGGGACGGGTGAGGGTCAGGCTTCAGGGAAGGCTTAGAGTTAGGGTTCGGGCTAGGGTTAGGGTTAGGGGACGGGGACGGTTTAGGGTCCAGGTGAGGGTCCGACAACGCTTTAGGGGGAGCGTGCGTGTGAGGGCGCGGCTTAGTGTGAGCCTACGGGTTAGGATTAGGGGACGGGTGAGGGTCAGGCTTTGGGGAAGTGTTAGGGTTAGGATTCGGGCTAGGGTTAGGGTTAGGGGACGGGGACGGTTTAGGGTCCAGGTGAGGGTCCGACAACGCTTTAGGGGGAGCGTGCGTGTGAGGGCGCGGGTTAGTGTTAGCGTACGGGTTAGGATTAGTGGACGGGTGAGGGTCAGGCTTCGGGGAAGGGTTACGGTTAGGGTTCGGGCTAGGGTTAGGGTAGGGGACGGGGACGGTTTAGGGTCCAGGTGAGGTTCCGACAATGCTTTAGGGGGAGCGTGCGTGTGAGGGCGAGGGTTAGTGTTAGCGTACGGGTTAGGATTAGGGGACGGGTGAGGGTCAGGCTTCGGGGAAGGTTTAGGGTTAGGATTCGGGCTATGGTTAGGGTTAGGGTATGGGGATGGTTTAGGGTCGAGGTTAGGGTCCGACAACGCTTTAGGGGGAGCGTGCGTGTGAGGGTGCGGGTTAGTGTTAGCGTACGGGTTAGGATTAGGGGACGGGTGAGGGTCAGGCTTCGGGGAAGGGTTAGGGTTAGGGTTCGGTCTAGGGTAAGGGTTAGGGGACGGGGACGGTTTAGGATCCAGGTGACGGTCCAACAACGCTTTACGGGGAGCGTGCTTGTGAGGGCGCGGGTTAGTGTTAGCCTACGGGTTAGGATTAGGGGACGGGTGAGGGTCAGGCTTCGGGGAAGGGTTAGGGTTAGGGTTCGGGCTAGGGTTAGGGTTAGGGGACGGGGACGGTTTAGGGTCCAGGTGAGGGTCCGACAACGCTTTAGGGGGAGCGTGCGTGTGAGGGCGTGGTTTAGTGTTAGCATACAGGTTAGGATTAGGGGACGGGTGAGGGTCAGGCTTCAGGGAAGGCTTAGATTTAGGGTTCGGGCTAGGGTTAGGGTTAGGGGACGGGGACGGTTTAGGGTCCAGGTGAGGGTCCGACAACGCTTTAGGGGGAGCGTGCGTGTGAGGGCGCGGGTTAGTGTTAGCGTACGGCTTAGGATTAGGGGACGGGTGAGTGTCAGGCTTCGGGGAAGGGTTAGGATTAGGGTTCGGGCTAGGGTTAGGGTTAGGGGACGGGGACGGTTTAGGGTTCAGGTGAGGGTCCGACAACGCTTTAGGCGGAGCGTGCATGTGAGGGCGTGGGTTAGTGTTAGCGTACGGGTTAGGATTAGGGGACGGGTGAGGGTCAGGCTTCGGGGAAGTGTTATGGTTAGGGTTCGGGCTAGGGTTAGGGTTAGGGTACGGGGACGGTTTAGGGTCCAGGTGAGGGTCCGACAACGCTTTAGGGGGAGCGTGCGTGTGAGGGCGCGGGTTAGTGTGAGCGTACGGGTTAGGACTAGGGGACGGGTGAGGGTCAGGCTTCGGGGAAGCGTTAGGGTTAGAATTCGGGCTAGGGTTAGGGTTAGGTTTAGGGTTCGGGCTAGTGTTAGGGTTAGGGGACGGGGACGGTTTAGGGTCCAGGAGAGGGTCCGACAACGCTTTAGGGGGAGCGTGCGTGTGAGGGCGCGGGTTAGTGTTAGCGTACGGGTTAGGATTAGGGGACGGGTGAGGGTCAGGCTTCGGGGAAGTGTTAGGGTTAGGGTTCGGGCTAGGGTTAGGGTTAGGGGACGGGGACGGTTTAGGGTCCAGGGGAGGGTCCGACAACGCTTTAGGGGGAGCGTGCGTGTGAGGGCGCGGGTTAGTGTGAGCCTACGGGTTATGATTAGGGGACGGGTGAGGGTCAGGCTTTGGGGAAGGGTTCGGGTTAGGGTTCGGGCTAGGGTTAGGTTTAGGGGACGGGGACGGTTTAGGGTCCCGGTGAGGGTCCGACAACGCTTTCGGGGGAGCGTGCGTGTGAGGGCGTGGGTTAGTGTTAGCATACAGGTTAGGATTAGGGGACGGGTGAGGGTCAGGCTTCAGGGAAGGCTTAGAGTTAGGGTTCGGGCTAGGGTTAGGGTTAGGGGACGGGGACGGTTTAGGGTCCAGGTGACGGTCCGACAACGCTTTAGGGGGAGCGTGCGTGTGAGGGCGCGGGTTAGTGTTAGCGTACGGGTTAGGATTAGTGGACGGGTGAGGGTCAGGCTTCGGGGAAGGTTTACGGTTAGGGTTCGGGCTAGGGTTAGGGTTAGGGGACGGGGACGGTTTAGGGTCCAGGTGAGGGTCCGACAATGCTTTAGGGGGAGCGTGCGTGTGAGGGCGAGGGTTAGTGTTAGCGTACGGGTTAGGATTAGGGGACGGGTGAGGGTCAGGCTTCGGGGAAGGTTTAGGGTTAGGATTCGGGCTAGGGTTAGGGTTAGAGTATGGGGACGGTTTAGGGTCGAGGTTAGGGTCCGACAACGCTTTAGGGGGAGCGTGCGTGGGAGGGCGCGGGTTAGTGTTAGCGTACGGGTTAGGATTAGGGGACGGGTGAGGGTCAGGCTGCGGGGAAGGTTTAGGGTTAGGGTTCGGGCTAGGGTTAGGGTTAGGGGACGGGGATGGTTTAGGGTTCAGGTGAGGGTCCGACAACGCTTTTTGGGGAGCGTGCGTGTGAGGGCGCGGGTAGTGTTAGCGTACGGGTTAGCATTAGGGGACGGGTGAGGGTCAGGCTTCGGGGAAGGGTTAGGGTTAGGTTTCGGGCTAGGGTTAGGGTTAGGGGATGGGGACGGTTTAGGGTCCAGGTGAGGGTCCGACAACGCTTTAGGGGGAGCGTGCATGTGAGGGCGTGGGTTAGTGTGAGCCTATGGGTTAGGATTAGGGGACGGGTGAGGGTCAGGCTTCGGGGAAGGGTTAGGGTTAGGGTTCGGGCTAGGGTTAGGGTTAGGGTACGGGGACGGTTTAGGGTCCAGGTGAGGGTCCGACAACGCTTTAGGGGGAGCGTGCGTCTGAGGGCGTGGGTTAGTGTTAGCGTACGGGTTAGGATTAGGGGACGGGTGAGGGTCAGGCTTCGGGGAAGGTTTAGAGTTAGGGTTCGGGCTAGGGTTAGGGTTAGGGGACGGGGACGGTTTAGTGTCCAGGTGAGGGTCCGACAACGCTTTAGGGGGAGCGTGCGTGTGAGGGCGTGGGTTAATGTGAGCGTACAGGTTAGGATTAGGGGACGGGTGAGGGTCAGGCTTCGGGGAAGGTTTAGGGTTTGGGTTCGGGCTAGGGTTAGGGTTAGGGTACGGGGACGGATTAGGGTCCAGGTGAGGGTCCGACAACGCTTTAGGGGGAGCGTGCGTGTGAGGGCGCGGATTAGTGTGAGCCTACGGTTTAGGATTAGGGGACGGGTGAGGGTCAGGCTTCGGGGAAGGGTTAGGGTTAGGGTTAGGGCTACGGTTAGGGTTAGGGGACGGGGACGGTTTAGGATCCAGGTGACGGTTCAGCAACGCTATAGTGGGAGCGTGCGTGTGAGGGCGCGGGTTAGTGTTACCCTATGGGTTAGGATTAGGGGACGGGTGAGGGTCAGGCTTTGGGGAAGTGTTAGGGTTAGGTTTCGGGCTAGGGTTAGGGTTAGGGGACGGGGAAGGTTTAGGGTCCAGGTGAGGGTCCGACAGCGCTTCAGGGGGAGCGTGCGTGTGAGGGCGCGGGTTAGTGTGAGCGTACGGGTTAGGATTAGGGGACGGGTGAGGGTCAGGCTTCGGGGAAGGGTTAGGGTTAGGGTTCGGGCTAGGGTTAGGGTTAGGGGACGGGGACGGTTTAGGGTCCAGGTGAGGGTCCGACAACGCTTTAGGGGGAGCGTGTGTGTGAGGGCACGGGTTAGTGTGAGCGTACGGGTTAGGATTAGGGGACGGGTGAGGGTCAGGCTTCGTTGAAGGGTTAGGGTTAGGGTTCGGGCTAGGGTTAGGGTTAGGGGACGGGGACGGTTTAGGGTCCAGGTGAGGGTCCGACAACGCTTTAGGGGGAGCGTGCGTGTGAGGGCGCGGGTTAGTGTGAGCCTACGGGTTAGGACTATGGGACGGGTGAGGGTCAGGCTTCGGGGAAGGGTTAGGGTTAGGGTCGGGCTAGGGTTAGGGTTAGGGGACGGGGACGGTTTAGGATCCAGGTGAGGGTCTGACAACGCTTTAGGGGGAGCGTGTGTGTGAGGGCGCAGGTTAGTGTTAGCCTACGGGTTAGGATTAGGGGACGGGTGAGGGTCAGGCTTCGGGGAAGTGTTAGAGTTAGGTTTCGGGCTAGGGATAGGGTTAGGGAACAGGGACAGTTTAGGGTCCAGGTGAGGGTCCGACAACGCTTTAGGGGGAGCGTGCGTGTGAGGGCGCGGGTTAGTGTTAGCGTACGGCTTAGGATCAGGGGACGTGTGAGGGTCAGGCTAAGGGGAAGGGTTAGGGTTAGGGTTCAGGCTAGGGTTAGGGTTAGGGTACGGGGACGGTTTAGGGTCCAGGTGAGGGTCCGACAACGCTTTAGGGGGAGCGTGCGTGTGAGGGCGTGGGTTAGTGTTAGCGTACGGGTTAGGATTACGGGACGGGTGAGGGTCAGGCTTCGGGGAAGTGTTAGGGTTAGGGTTCGGGCTAGGGTTAGGGTTAGGGTACGGGCACGGTTTAGGGTCCAGGTGAGGGTCCGACAACGCTTTAGGGGGAGCGTGCGTGTGAGGGCGCGGGTTAGTGTTAGAGTACGGGTTAGGATTAGGGGACGGGTGAGGGTCAGGCTTTGGGGAAATGTTAGGGTTAGGGTTCGGGCTAGGGTTATGGTTAGGGGACGGGGACTGTTTAGGGTTCAGGTGAGGGTCCGACAACGCTTTAGGGGGAGCGTGCGTGTGAGGGCGTGGGTTAGTGTTAGCGTACGGGTTAGGATTAGGGGACGGGTGAGGGTCAGGCTTCGGGGAAGTGTTATGGTTAGGGTTCGGACTAGGGTTAGGGTTAGGGGACGGGGACGGTTTAGGGTCCAGGTGAGGGTCCGACAACGCTTTAGGGGGAGCGTGCGTGTGAGGGCGCGGGTTAGTGTGAGCGTACGGGTTAGGATTAGGGGACGGGTGAGGGTCAGGCTTCGGGGAAGGGTTAGGGTTAGAATTCGGGCTAGGGTTAGGGTTAGGGTTCAGGCTAGTGTTAGGGTTAGGGGACGGGGACGGTTTAGGGTCCAGGTGAGTGTCCGACAACGCTTTAGGGGGAGCGTGCGTGTGAGGGCGCGGGTTAGTGTTAGCATACGGGTTAGGATTAGGGGACGGGTGAGGGTCAGGCTTCGGGGAAGTGTTAGGGTTAGGTTTCGGGCTAGGGTTAGGGGACTGGGATGGTTTAGGGTCCAGGTGAGGGTCCGACAACGCTTTAGGGGGAGCGTGCGTGTGAGGGCGTGGCTTATTGTGAGCCTACGGGTTAGGATTAGGGGACGGGTGAGGGTCAGCCTTCGGGTAAGGGTTAGGGTTAGGGTTCGGTCTAGGGTAAGGGTTAGGGGACGGGGACGGTTCAGGATCCAGGTGACGGTCCAACAACGCTTTACGGGGAGCGTGCGTGTGAGGGCGCGGGTTAGTGTTAGCCTACGGGTTAGGAATAGGGGACGGGTGGGGGTCAGGGTTCGGGGAAGTGTTAGGGTTAGGGTTCGGGCTAGGGTTAGGGTTAGGGGACGGGGACGGTTTAGGGTCCAGGTAAGGGTCCGACAACGCTTTAGGGGGAGCGTGCGTTTGAGGGCGCGGATTAGTGTTAGCATACAGGTTAGGATTAGGGGACGGGTGAGGGTCAGGCTTCAGGGAAGGCTTAGATTTAGGGTTCGGGCTAGGGTTAGGGTTAGGGGACGGGGACGGTTTAGGGTCCAGGTGAGGGTCCGACAACGCTTTAGGGGGAGCGTGCGTGTGAGGGCGCGGGTTAGTGTCAGCGTACGGGTTAGGATTAGGGGACGGGTGAGTGTCAGGCATCGGGGAAGTGTTAGGGTTAGGGTTCGGGCTAGGGTTAGGGTTAGGGTACGGGGACGGTTTAGGGTCCAGGTGAGGGTCCGACAATGCTTTAGGGGGAGCGAGCGTGTGAGGGCGTGGGTTAGTGTTAGCGTACGGGTTAGGATTAGGGGACGGGTGAGGGTCAGGCTTCGGGGAAGTGTTAGGGTTAGGGTTCGGGCTAGGGTTATGGTTAGGGGACGGGGACGGTTTAGGGTTCAGGTGAGGGTCCGACAACGCTTTAGGCAGAGCGTGCATGTGAGGGCGTGGGTTAGTGTTAGCGTACGGGTTAGGATTAGGGGACGGGTGAGGGTCAGGCTTCGGGGAAGTGTTATGCTTAGGGTTCGGGCTAGGGTTAGGGTTAGGGGATGGGGACGGTTTAGGGTCCAGGTGAGGGTCCGACAACGCTTTAGTGGGAGCGTGCGTGTGAGGGCGCGGGTTAGTGTGAGCGTACGGGTTAGGATTAGGGGACGGGTGAGGTTCAGGCTTCGGGGAAGCGTTAGGGTTAGAATTCGGGCTAGGTTTAGGGTTAGGGTTCGGGCTAGTGTTAGGGTTACGGGACGGGGACGGTTTAGGGTCCAGGTGAGGGTCCGACAACGCTTTAGGGGGAGCGTGCGTGTGAGGGCGCGGGTTAGTGTTAGCGTACGGGTTAGGATTAGGGGACGGGTGAGTGTCAGGCTTCGGGGAAGTGTTAGGGTTAGGGTTCGGACTAGGGTTAGGGTTAGGGGACGGGGACGGTTTAGGGTCCAGGTGAGGGTCCGACAACGCTTTAGGGGGAGCATGCGTGTGAGGGCGCGGGTTAGTGTGAGCCTACGGGTTATGATTAGGGGACGGGTGAGGGTCAGGCTTCGGGGAAGGGTTCGGGTTAGGGTTCGGGCTAGTGTTAGGTTTAGGGGACGGGGACGGTTTAGGGTCCAGGTGAGGGTCCGACAACGCTTTAGGGGGAGCGTGCGTGTGAGGGCGCGGGTTAGTGTTAGCGTACGGGTTAGCATTAGGGGACGGGTGAGGGTCAGGCTTCCGGGAAGGGTTAGGGTGAGGTTTCGGGCTAGGGTTAGGGTTAGGGGAGGGGACGGTTTAGGGTCCAGGTGAGGGTCCGACAACGCTTTAGGGGGAGCGTGCGTGTGAGGGCGCGTGTTAGTGTGAGCCTACGGGTTAGGATTAGGGGACGGGTGAGGGTCAGGCTTCGGGGAAGGGTTAGGTTTAGGGTTCGGGCTAGGGTTAGGGTTAGGGGATGGGGACGGTTTAGGGTCCAGGTGAGGGTCCGACAACGCTTTAGGGGGAGCGTGCGTGTGAGGGCGCGGGTTAGTGTGAGCCTACGGGTTACGATTAGGGGACGGGTGAGTGTCAGGCTTTGGGGAAGGGTTAGGGTTAGGGTTCGGGCTAGGGTTAGGGTTAGGGGACGGGGACGGTTTTGGGTCCAAGTGCGGGTCCGACAACGCTTTAGGGGGAGCGTGCGTGTGAGGGCGCGGGTTAGTGTGAGCCTACGGGTTAGGATTAGGGGACGGGTGAGGGTCAGGCTTCGGGGAAGTGTTAGGGTTAGGGTTCGGGCTAGGGTTAGGGTTAGGGGACGGGGACGGTTTTGGGTCCAAGTGCGGGTCCGACAACGCTTTAGGGGGAGCGTGCGTGTGAGGGCGCGGGTTAGTGTGAGCCTACGGGTTAGGATTAGGGGACGGGTGAGGGTCAGGCTTCGGGGAAGGCTTAGGTTTAGGGTTCGGGCTAGGGTTAGGGTTAGGTGACGGGGACGGTTTAGGGTCCAGGTGAGGGTCCGACAACGCTTTAGGGGGAGCGTGCATGTGAGGGCGCGGCTTAGTGTGAGCCTACGGGTTAGGATTAGGGGACGGGTGAGGGTCAGGCTTCGGGGAAGGGTTAGGGTTAGGGTTCGGGCTAGGGTTAGGGTTAATGGACGGGGACGGTTTAGGATCCAGGTGAGGGTCCGACAACGCTTTAGGGGGAGCGTGCGTGTGAGGGCGCGGGTTAGTGTTAGCGTACGGGTTAGGATTAGGGGACGGGTGAGGGTCAGGCTTCGGGGAAGGCTTAGGTTTAGGGTTCGGGCTAGGTTTAGGGTTAGGGGACGGGGACGGTTTAGGGTCCAGGTGAGAGTCCGACAACGCTTTAGAAGGAGCATGCGTGTGAGTGCGTGGCTTAGTGTGAGCCTACGGTTTAGGATTAGGGGACGGGTGAGGGTCAGGCTTCGGGGAAGGGTTAGGGTTAGGGTTCGGGCTAGGTTCAGGGTTAGGGGATGGGGACGGTTTAGGATCGAGGTGAGGGTCCGACAACGCTTTAGGGGGAGCGTGCGTGTGAGGGCGCGGGTTAGTGTTAGCCTATGGGTTAGGATTAGGGAACGAGTGAGAGTCAGGCTTCGGGGAAGTGTTAGGGTTAGGGTTCGGGCTAGGGTTAGGTTTAGGGGACCGGGACGGTTTAGGGTCCAGGTGAGGGTCCGACAACGGTTTAGGGGGAGCGTGCGTGTGAGGGCGCGGGTTAGTGTTAGCCTATGGGTTAGGATTAGGGGACGGGTGAGGGTCAGGCTTCGGGGAAGGGTTAGGGTTAGGGTTCAGGCTAGGGTTAGGGTTAATGGACGGGGACGGTTTAGGGTCCAGGTGAGGGTCCGACAACGCTTTAGGGGGAGCGTGCGTGTGAGGGCGCGGGTTAGTGTGAGCGTACGGTTTAGGATTAGGGGACGGGTGAGGGTCAGGCTTCGGGGAAGGGTTAGGGTTAGAATTCGGGCTAGGGTTAGGTTTAGGGTTCAGGCTAGTGTTAGGGTTAGGGGACGGGGACGGTTTAGGGTCCAGGTGAGGGTCCGACAACGCTTTAGGGGGAGCGTGCGTGTGAGGGCGCGGCTTATTGTGAGCCTAAAGGTTAGGATTAGCAGACGGGTGAGGGTCAGGCTTCGGGGAAGGGTTAGGGTTAGGGTTCGGTCTAGGGTAAGGGTTAGGGGACGGGGACGGTTTAGGATCCAGGTGACGGTCCAACAACGCTTTACGGGGAGTGGGCGTGTGAGGGGGCGGGTTAGTGTTAGCCTACGGGTTAGGATTAGGGGACGGGTGAGGGTCAGGCTTCGGGGAAGGGTTAGGGTTAGGTTTCGGGCTAGGGTTAGGGTTAGGGGACGGGGACGGTTTAGGGTCCAGGTGAGGGTCCGACAACGCTTTAGGGGGAGCGTGCGTGTGAGGGCGCAGTTTAGTGTTAACATACAGGTTAGGATTAGGGGACGGGTGAGGGTCAGGCTTCAGGGAAGGCTTAGATTTAGGGTTCGGGCTAGGGTTAGGGTTAGGGGACGGGGACGGTTTAGGGTCCAGGTGAGGGTCTGACAACGCTTTAGGGGGAGCGTGCGTGTGAGGGCGCGGGTTAGTGTTAGCGTACGGGTTAGGATTAGGGGACGGGTGAGTGTCAGGGTTCGGGGAAGGGTTAGGGTTAGGGTTCGGGCTACGGTTAGGGTTAGGGGACGGGGACGGATTAGGGTTCAGGTGAGGGTCCGACAACGCTTTAGGCGGAGCGTGCATGTGAGGGCGTGGGTTAGTGTTAGCGTACGGGTTAGGATTAGGGGACGGGTGAGAGTCAGGCTTCGGGGAAGTGTTATGGTTAGGGTTCGGGCTAGGGTTAGGGTTAGGGTACGGGGACGGTTTAGGGTCCAGGTGAGGGTCCGACAACGCTTTAGGGGGAGCGTGCGTGTGAGGGCGCGGGTTAGTGTGAGCGTACGGGTTAGGATTAGGGGACGGGTGAGTGTCAGGCTTCGGGGAATCGTTAGGGTTAGAATTCGGGCTAGGGTTAGTGTTAGGGTTCGGGCTAGTGTTAGGGTTAGGGGACGGGGACGGTTTAGGGTCCAGGTGAGGGTCCGACAACGCTTTAGGGGGAGCGTGCGTGTGAGGGCGCGGGTTAGTGTTAGCGTACGGTTAGGATTAGGGGACGGGTGAGGGTCAGGCTTCGGGGAAGTGTTAGGGTTAGGGTTCGGGCTAGGGTTAGGGTTAGGGGACGGGGACGGTTTAGGGTCCAGGTGAGGGTCCGACAACGCTTTAGGGGGAGCGTGCGTGTGAGGGCGCGGGTTAGTGTGAGCCTACGGGTTATGATTAGGGGACGGGTGAGGGTCAGGCTTTGGGGAAGGGTTCGGGTTAGGGTTCGGGCTAGGGTTAGGTTTAGGGGACGGGTACGGTTTAGGGTCCAGGTGAGGGTCCGACAACGCTTTAGGGGGAGCGTGCGTGTGAGGGCGCGGGTTAGTGTTAGCATACAGTTTAGGATTAGGGGACGGGTGAGGGTCAGGCTTCAGGGAAGGCTTAGAGTTAGGGTTCGGGCTAGGGTAAGGGTTAGGGGACGGGGACGGTTTAGGGTCCAGGTGAGGGTCCGACAACGCTTTAGGGGGAGCGTGCGTGTAAGGAGCGGCTTAGTGTGAGCCTACGGGTTAGGATTAGGGGACGGGTGAGGGTCAGGCTTCGGGGAAGGTTTAGGGTTAGGATTCGGGCTATGGTTAGGGTTAGGGTATGGGGATGGTTTAGGGTCGAGGTTAGGGTCCGACAACGCTTTAGGGGGAGCGTGCGTGTGAGGGCGCGGGTTAGTGTTAGCGTACGGGTTAGGATTAGGGGACGGGTGAGGGTCAGGCTTCGGGGAAGTGTTAGGGTTAGGGTTCGGGCTAGAGTTAGGGTTAGGGGACGGGGACGGTTTAGGGTCCTGGTGAGGGTCCGACAACGCTTTAGGGGGAGCGTGCGTGTCAGGGCGCGGGTTAGTGTTAGCGTACGGCTTAGGATCAGGGGACGTGTGAGGGTCAGGCTAAGGGGAAGGGTTAGGGTTAGGGGTCAGGCTAGGGTTAGGGTTAGGGTACGGGGACGGTTTAGGGTCCAGGTGAGGGTCCGACAACGCTTTAGGGGGAGCGTGCGTGTGAGGGCGTGGGTTAGTGTTAGCGTACGGGTTAGGATTACGGGACGGGTGAGGGTCAGGCTTCGGGGAAGTGTTAGGGTTAGGGTTCGGGCTAGGGTTAGGGTTAGGGTACGGGCACGGTTTAGGGTCCAGGTGAGGGTCCGACAACGCTTTAGGGGGAGCGTGCGTGTGAGGGCGCGGGTTAGTGTTAGAGTACGGGTTAGGATTAGGGGACGGGTGAGGGTCAGGCTTCGAGGAAGGGTTAGGGTTAGGGTTCGGGCTAGGGTTAGGGTTAGGGGACGGGGACGGTTTAGGGTCCAGGTGAGGGTCCGACAACGCTTTAGGGGGAGCGTGCGTGTGAGGGCGCGGGTTAGTGTGAGCCTATGTGTTAGGATTAGGGGACGGGTTTGGGTCAGGCTTCGGGGAAGGGTTAGGTTTAGGGTTCTGGCTAGGGTTAGGGGTAGGGGACGGGGACGGTTTAGGGTCCAGGTGAGGGTCCGACAACGCTTTAGGGGGAGCGTGCGTGTGAGGGCGCGGGTTAGTGTTAGCGTACGGGTTAGGATTAGGGGACGGGTGAGGGTCAGGCTTCGGGGAAGGGTTAGGGTTAGGGTTCGGGCTAGGGTTAGGGTTAGGAGATGGGGACGGTTTAGGGTCCAGGTGAGGGTCCGACAACGCTTTAGGTGGAGCATGCATGTGAGGGCGCGGGTTAGTGTGAGCCTACTGGTTAGGATTATGGGACGGGTGAAGGTCAGGCTTCGGGGAAGGGTTAGGGTTAGGGTTCGGGCTAGGGTTAGGGTTAGGGGACGGGGACGGTTTAGGGTCCAGGTGAGGGTCCGACAACGCTTTAGGGGGAGCGTGCGTGTGAGGGCACGGGTTAGTGTGAGCGTACGGTTTAGGATTAGGGGACGGGTGAGGGTCAGGCTTCGGGGAAGGGTTAGGGTTAGGGTTCGGGCTAGGGTTAGGGTTAGGGGATGGGGACGGTTTAGGGTCCAGGTGAGGGTCCGACAACGCTTTAGGGGGAGCGTGCGTGTGAGGGCGCGTGTTAGTGTGAGCCTACGGGTTAGGATTAGAGGACGGGTGAGGGTCAGGCTTCGGGGAAGGGTTAGGGTTAGGGTTCGGGCTAGGGTTAGGGTTAGGGTTAGGGTACGGGGACGGTTTAGGGTCCAGGTGAGGGTCCGACAATGCTTTAGGGGGAGCGTGCGTGTGAGGGCGCGGGTTAGTGTTAGCGTACGGGTTAGGATTAGGGGACGTGTGAGGGTCAGGCTTCGGGGAAGTGTTAGGGTTAGGGTTCGGGCTAGGGTTAGGGTTAGGGGACGGGGACGGTTTAGGGTCCAGGTGAGGGTCCGACAACGCTTTAGGGGGAGCGTGCGTGTGAGGGCGCGGGTTACTGTGAGCGTACGGGTTAGGATTAGGGGACGAGTGAGGGTCAGGCTTCGGGGAAGGGTTAGGGTTAGAATTCGGGCTAGGGTTAGGGTTAGGGTTCAGGCTAGTGTTAGGGTTAGGGGACGGGGACGGTTTAGGGTCCAGGTGAGGGTCCGACAACTCTTTAGGGGGAGCGTGCGTGTGAGGGCGCGGGTTAGTGTTAGCATACGGGTTAGGATTAAGGGACGGGTGAGGGTCAGGCTTCGGGGAAGGGTTAGGGTTAGGGTTCGGGCTAGGGTTAGGGTTAGGGGACAGGGACGTTTTAGGGTCCAGGTGAGGGTCCGACAACGCTTTAGGGGGAGCGTGCGTGTGAGGGCGCCGGTTAGTGTGAGCCTACGGGTTAGGATTAGGGGACGGGTGAGGGTCAGGCTTCGGGGAAGGGTTAGGGTTAGGGTTCGGGCTAGGGTTAGGGTTAGGGGACGGGGACGGTTTAGGATCCAGGTGAGGGTCTGACAACGCTTTAGGGGGAGCGTGCGTGTGAGGGCGCGGGTTAGTGTTAGCCTACGGGTTAGGATTAGGGGACGGGTGAGGGTCAGGCTTCGGGGAAGTGTTAGGGTTAGGTTTCGGGCTAGGGTTAGGGTTAGGGAACAGGGACAGTTTAGGGTCCAGGTGAGGGTCCGACAACGCTTTAGGGGGAGCGTGCGTGTGAGGGCACGGGTTAGTGTGAGCGTACGGGTTAGGATTAGGGGACGGGTGAGGGTCAGGCTTCGGGGAAGGCTTAGGTTTAGGGTTCGGGCTAGGGTTAGTGTTAGGGGACGGGGACGGTTTAGGGTCCAGGTGAGGGTCCGACAACGCTTTAGGGGGAGCATGCATATGAGGGCGCGGCTTAGTGTGAGCCTACGGGTTAGGATTAGGGGACGGGTGAGGGTCAGGCTTCGGGGAAGATTTAGGGTTAGGGTTCGGGCTAGGTTCAGGGTTAGGGGATGGGGATGGTTTAGGATCGAGGTGAGGGTCCGACAACGCTTTAGGGGGAGCGTGCGTGTGAGGGCGCGGGTTAGTGTTAGCCTATGGGTTAGGATTAGGGGACGGGTGAGGGTCAGGCTTCGGGGAAGTGTTAGGGTTAGGGTTCGGGCTAGGGTTAGGGTTAGTGGACGGGGACGGTTTAGGGTCCAGGTGAGGGTCCGACAACGCTTTAGGGGGAGCGTGCGTGTGAGGGCGCGGGTTAGTGTAAGCGTACGGGTTAGGATTAGGGGACGGGTGAGGGTCAGGCTTCGGGGGAAGGGTTAGGGTTAGGGTTCGGGCTAGGGTTAGGGTTAGGGGACGGGGACGTTTTAGGGTCCAGGTGAGGGTCCGACAACGCTTTAGGGGGAGCGTGCGTGTGAGGGCGCGGGTTAGTGTGAGCGTACGGTTTACGATTAGGGGACGGGTGAGGGTCAGGCTTCGGGGAAGTGTTAGGGTTAGGGTTCGGGCTAGGGTTAGGGTTAGGGGATGGGGACGGTTTAGGGTCCAGGTGAGGGTCCGACAACACTTTAGGGGGAGCGTGCGTGTGAGGGCGCGGGTTAGTGTGAGCCTACGGGTTAGGATTAGGGGACGGGTGAGGGTCAGGCTTCGGGGAAGGGTTAGGGTTAGGGTTCGGGCTGGGGTTAGGGTTAGGGGATGGGGACGGTGTAGGGTCCAGGTGAGGGTCCGACAACACTTTAGGGGGACCGTGCGTGTGAGGGCGCGGGTTAGTGTGAACCTACGGGTTAGGATTAGGGGACGGGTGAGGGTCAGGCTTCGGGGAAGGGTTAGGGTTAGGGTTCGGGCTAGGGTTAGGGTTAGGGTTAGGGTACGGGGACGGTTTAGGGTCCAGGTGAGGGTCCGACAATGCTTTAGGGGGAGCGTGCGTGTGAGGGTGCGGGTTAGTGTTAGCGTACGGGTTAGGATTAGGGGACGGGTGAGGGTCAGGCTTCGGGGAAGTGTTAGTGTTATGGTTCGGGCTAGAGATAGGGTTAGGGGACGGGGACGGTTTAGGGTCCAGGTGAGGGTCCGACAACGCTTTAGGGGGAGCGTGCGTGTGAGGGCGCGGGTTAGTGTGAGCGTACGGGTTAGGATTAGGGGATGGGTGAGGGTCAGGCTTCGGGGAAGGGTTAGGGTTAGGGTTCTGGCTAGGGTTAGGGGTAGGGGACGGGGACGGTTTAGGGTCCAGGTGAGGGTCCGACAAAGCTTTAGGGGGAGCGTGCGTGTGAGGGCGTGGGTTAGTGTTAGCGTACGGGTTAGGATTAGGGGACGGGTGAGGGTCAGGCTTCGGGGAAGTGTTAGGGTTAGGGTTCGGGCTAGGGTTAGGGTTAGGAGATGGGGACGGTTTAGGGTCCAGGTGAGGGTCCGACAACGCTTTAGGGGGAGCATGCATGTGAGGGCGCGGGTTAGTGTGAGCCTACTGGTTAGGATTAGGGGACGGGTGAGGGTCAGGCTTCGGGGAAGGGTTAGGGTTAGGGTTCGGGCTAGGGTTAGGGGACTGGGACGGTTTAGGGTCCAGGTGAGGGTCCGACAACGCTTTAGGGGGAGCGTGCGTGTGAGGGCGCGGGTTAGTGTGAGCCTATGTGTTAGGATTAGGGGACGGGTTTGGGTCAGGCTTCGGGGAAGGGTTAGGTTTAGGGTTCTGGCTAGGGTTAGGGGTAGGGGACGGGGACGGTTTAGGGTCCAGGTGAGGGTCCGACAACGCTTTAGGGGGAGCGTGCGTGTGAGGGCGCGGGTTAGTGTTAGCGTACGGGTTAGGATTAGGGGACGGGTGAGGGTCAGGCTTCGGGGAAGGGTTAGGGTTAGGGTTCGGGCTAGGGTTAGGGTTAGGAGATGGGGACGGTTTAGGGTCCAGGTGAGGGTCCGACAACGCTTTAGGTGGAGCATGCATGTGAGGGCGCGGGTTAGTGTGAGCCTACTGGTTAGGATTATGGGACGGGTGAAGGTCAGGCTTCAGGGAAGGGTTAGGGTTAGGGTTCGGGCTAGGGTTAGGGTTAGGGGACGGGGACGGTTTAGGGTCCAGGTGAGGGTCCGACAACGCTTCAGGGGGAGCGTGCGTGTGAGGGCACGGGTTAGTGTGAGCATACGGTTTAGGATTAGGGGACGGGTGAGGGTCAGGCTTCGGGGAAGGGTTAGGGTTAGGGTTCGGGCTAGGGTTAGGGTTAGGGGATGGGGACGGTTTAGGGTCCAGGTGAGGGTCCGACAACGCTTTAGGGGGAGCGTGCGTGTGAGGGCGCGTGTTAGTGTGAGCCTACGGGTTAGGATTAGAGGACGGGTGAGGGTCAGGCTTCGGGGAAGGGTTAGGGTTAGGGTTCGGGCTAGGGTTAGGGTTAGGGTTAGGGTACGGGGACGGTTTAGGGTCCAGGTGAGGGTCCGACAATGCTTTAGGGGGAGCGTGCGTGTGAGGGCGCGGGTTAGTGTTAGCGTACGGGTTAGGATTAGGGGACGTGTGAGGGTCAGGCTTCGGGGAAGTGTTAGGGTTAGGGTTCGGGCTAGGGTTAGGGTTAGGGGACGGGGACGGTTTAGGGTCCAGGTGAGGGTCCGACAACGCTTTAGGGGGAGCGTGCGTGTGAGGGCGTGGGTTACTGTGAGCGTACGGGTTAGGATTAGGGGACGAGTGAGGGTCAGGCTTCGGGGAAGGGTTAGGGTTAGTATTCGGGCTAGGGTTAGGGTTAGGGTTCAGGCTAGTGTTAGGGTTAGGGGACGGGGACGGTTTAGGGTCCAGGTGAGGGTCCGACAACTCTTCAGGGGGAGCGTGCGTGTGAGGGCGCGGGTTAGTGTTAGCATACGGGTTAGGATTAAGGGACGGGTGAGGGTCAGGCTTCGGGGAAGGGTGAGGGTTAGGGTTCGGGCTAGGGTTAGGGTTAGGGGACAGGGACGTTTTAGGGTCCAGTTGAGGGTCCGACAACGCTTTAGGGGGAGCGTGCGTGTGAGGGCGCCGGTTAGTGTGAGCCTACGGGTTAGGATTAGGGGACGGGTGAGGGTCAGGCTTCGGGGAAGGGTTAGGGTTAGGGTTCGGGCTAGGGTTAGGGTTAGGGGATGGGACGGTTTAGGATCCAGGTGAGGGTCTGACAACGCTTTAGGGGGAGCGTGCGTGTGAGGGCGCGGGTTAGTGTTAGCCTACGGGTTAGGATTAGGGGACGGGTGAGGGTCAGGCTTCGGGGAAGTGTTAGGGTTAGGTTTCGGGCTAGGGTTAGGGTTAGGGAACAGGGACAGTTTAGGGTCCAGGTGAGGGTCCGACAACGCTTTAGGGGGAGCGTGCGTGTGAGGGCACGGGTTAGTGTGAGCGTACGGGTTAGGATTAGGGGACGGGTGAGGGTCAGGCTTCGGGGAAGGCTTAGGTTTAGGGTTCGGGCTAGGGTTAGTGTTAGGGGACGGGGACGGTTTAGGGTCCAGGTGAGGGTCCGACAACGCTTTAGGGGGAGCATGCATATGAGGGCGCGGCTTAGTGTGAGCCTACGGGTTAGGATTAGGGAACGGGTGAGGGTCAGGCTTCGGGGAAGATTTAGGGTTAGGGTTCGGGCTAGGTTCAGGGTTAGGGGATGGGGATGGTTTAGGATCGAGGTGAGGGTCCGACAACGCTTTAGGGGGAGCGTGCGTGTGAGGGCGCGGGTTAGTGTTAGCCTATGGGTTAGGATTAGGGGACGGGTGAGGGTCAGGCTTCGGGGAAGTGTTAGGGTTAGGGTTCGGGCTAGGGTTAGGGTTAGTGGACGGGGACGGTTTAGGGTCCAGGTGAGGGTCCGACAAGGCTTTAGGGGGAGCGTGCGTGTGAGGGCGCGGGTTAGTGTAAGCGTACGGGTTAGGATTAGGGGACGGGTGAGGGTCAGGCTTCGGGGGAAGGGTTAGGGTTAGGGTTCGGGCTAGGGTTAGGGTTAGGGGACGGGGACGTTTTAGGGTCCAGGTGAGGGTCCGACAACGCTTTAGGGGGAGCGTGCGTGTGAGGGCGCGGGTTAGTGTGAGCGTACGGTTTACGATTAGGGGACGGGTGAGGGTCAGGCTTCGGGGAAGTGTTAGGGTTAGGGTTCGGGCTAGGGTTAGGGTTAGGGGATGGGGACGGTTTAGGGTCCAGGTGAGGGTCCGACAACACTTTAGGGGGAGCGTGCGTGTGAGGGCGCGGGTTAGTGTGAGCCTACGGGTTAGGATTAGGGGACGGGTGAGGGTCAGGCTTCGGGGAAGGGTTAGGGTTAGGGTTCGGGCTGGGGTTAGGGTTAGGGGATGGGGACGGTGTAGGGTCCAGGTGAGGGTCCGACAACACTTTAGGGGGACCGTGCGTGTGAGGGCGCGGGTTAGTGTGAACCTACGGGTTAGGATTAGGGGACGGGTGAGGGTCAGGCTTCGGGGAAGGGTTAGGGTTAGGGTTCGGGCTAGGGTTAGGGTTAGGGTTAGGGTACGGGGACGGTTTAGGGTCCAGGTGAGGGTCCGACAATGCTTTAGGGGGAGCGTGCGTGTGAGGGTGCGGGTTAGTGTTAGCGTACGGGTTAGGATTAGGGGACGGGTGAGGGTCAGGCTTCGGGGAAGTGTTAGGGTTATGGTTCGGGCTAGAGTTAGGGTTAGGGGACGGGGACGGTTTAGGGTCCAGGTGAGGGTCCGACAACGCTTTAGGGGGAGCGTGCGTGTGAGGGCGCGTGTTAGTGTGAGCGTACGGGTTAGGATTAGGGGACGGGTGAGGGTCAGGCTTCGGGGAAGGGTTAGGGTTAGGGTTCTGGCTAGGGTTAGGGGTAGGGGACGGGGACGGTTTAGGGTCCAGGTGAGGGTCCGACAAAGCTTTAGGGGGAGCGTGCGTGTGAGGGCGTGGGTTAGTGTTAGCGTACGGGTTAGGATTAGGGGACGGGTGAGGGTCAGGCTTCGGGGAAGTGTTAGGGTTAGGGTTCGGGCTAGGGTTAGGGTTAGGAGATGGGGACGGTTTAGGGTCCAGGTGAGGGTCCGACAACGCTTTAGGGGGAGCATGCATGTGAGGGCGCGGGTTAGTGTGAGCCTACTGGTTAGGATTAGGGGACGGGTGAGGGTCAGGCTTCGGGGAAGGGTTAGGGTTAGGGTTCGGGCTAGGGTTAGGGGACTGGGACGGTTTAGGGTCCAGGTGAGGGTCCGACAACGCTTTAGCGGGAGCGTGCGTGTGAGGGCGCGGGTTAGTGTGAGCCTACGGGTTAGGATTAGGGGACGGGTGAGGGTCAGGCTTCGGGGAAGGGTTAGGGTTAGGGTTCGGGCTAGGGTTAGGGTTAGGGGACGGGGACGGTTTAGGGTCCAGGTGAGGGTCCGAAAACGCTTTAGGGGAGCGTGCCTGTGAGGGCGCAGCTTAGTGTGAGCCTACGGGTTAGGATTAGGGGACGGGTGAGGGTCAGGCTTCGGGGAAGGGTTAGGGTTAGGGTTCGGGCTAGGGTTAGGGTTAGGGGACGGGGACAGTTTAGGGTCCAGGTAAGGGTCTGACAACGCTTTAGGGGGAGCGTGCGTGTGAGGGCGCGGCTTATTGTGAGCCTACGGGTTAGGATTAGGGGACGGGTGAGGGTCAGGCTTCGGGGAAGGGTTAGGGTTAGGGTTCGGTCTAGGGTAAGTGTTAGGGGACGGGGACGGTTTAGGATCCAGGTGACGGTCCAACAACGCTTTACGGGGAGCGTGCGTGTGAGGGCGCGGGTTAGTGTTAGCCTACGGGTTAGGATTAGGGGACGGGTGAGGGTCAGGCTTCGGGGAAGGGTTAGGGTTAGGGGACGGGGATGGTTTAGGGTCCAGGTGAGGGTCCGACAACGCTTTAGGGGGAGCGTGCGTGTGAGGGCGCGGGTTAGTGTTAGCATACAGGTTAGGATTAGGGGACGGGTGAGGGTCAGGCTTCAGGGAAGGCTTAGATTTAGGGTTCGGGCTAGGGTTAGGGTTAGGGGACGGGGACGGTTTAGGGTCCAGGTGAGGGTCCGACAACGCTTTAGGGGGAGCGTGCGTGTGAGGGCGCGGTTTAGTGTTAGCGTACGGGTTAGGATTAGGGGACGGGTGAGTGTCAGGTTTCGGGGAAGGGTTAGGGTTAGGGTTCGGGCTAGGGTTAGGGTTAGGGTACGGGGACGGTTTAGGTTCCAGGTGAGGGTCCGACAACGCTTTAGGGGGAGCGTGCGTGTGAGGGCGCGGGTTAGTGTTAGCGTACGGGTTAGGATTAGGGGACGGGTGAGGGTCAGGCTTCGGGGAAGTGTTAGGGTTAGGGTTCGGGCTAGGGTTAGGGTTAGGGGACGGGGACGGTTTAGGGTTCAGGTGAGGGTCCGACAACCCTTTAGGCGGAGCGTGCATGTGAGGGCGTGGGTTAGTGTTAGCGTACGGGTTAGGATTAGGGGACGGGTGAGGGTCAGGCTTCTGGGAAGTGTTATGGTTAGGGTTCGGGCTAGGGTTAGGGTTAGGGGACGGGGACGGTTTAGGGTCCAGGTGAGGGTCCGACAACGCTTTAGGGGGAGCGTGCGTGTGAGGGCGCGGGTTAGTGTGAGCGTACGGATTAGGATTAGGGGACGGGTGAGTGTCAGGCTTTGGGGAAGGGTTAGGGTTAGAATTCGGGCTAGGGTTAGGGTTAGGGTTCGGGCTAGTGTTAGGGTTAGGGGACGGGGACGGTTTAGGGTCCAGGTGAGGGTCCGACAACGCTTTAGGGGGAGCGTGCCTGTGAGGGCGCGGGTTAGTGTTAGCGTATGGTTTAGGATTAGGGGACGGGTGAGGGTCAGGCTTCGGGGAAGTGTTAGGGTTAGGGTTCGGGCTAGGGTTAGGGTTAGGGGACGGGGACGGTTTAGGGTCCAGGTGAGGGTCCGACAACGCTTTAGGGTGAGCGTGCGTGTGAGGCCGTGGGTTAGTGTGAGCCTACGGGTTATGATTAGGGGACGGGTGAGGGTCAGGCTTCGGGGAAGGGTTCGGGTTAGGGTTCGGGCTAGGGTTAGGTTTAGGGGAAGGGGACGGTTTAGGGTCCAGGTGAGTGTCCGACAACGCTTTAGGGGAGCGTGCGTGTGAGGGCGCGGGTTAGTGTTAGCATACAGGTTAGGATTAGGGGACGGGTGAGGGTCAGGCTTCGGGGAAGGGTTAGGGTTAGGGTTCGGGCTAGGGTTAGGGTTAGGGTATGGGGACGGTTTAGGGTCGAGGTTAGTGTCCGACAACGCTTTAGGGGGAGCATGCGTGTGAGGGCGCGGGTTAGTGTTAGCGTACGGGTTAGGATTAGGGGACGGGTGAGAGTCAGGCTGCGGGGAAGGGTTAAGGTTAGGGTTCGGGCTAGGGTTAGGGTTAGGGGACGGGGATGGTTTAGGGTTCAGGTGAGGGTCCGACAACGCTTTAGGGGGAGCGTGCGTGTGAGGGCGCGGGTTAGTGTTAGCGTACGGGTTAGCATAAGGGGACGGGTGAGGGTCAGGCTTCGGGTAAGGGTTAGGGTTAGGATTCGGGCTAGGGTTAGGGTTAGGGGACGGGGACGGTTTAGGGTTCAGGTGAGGGTCCGACAACCCTTTAGGCGGAGCGTGCATGTGAGGGCGTGGGTTAGTGTTAGCGTACGGGTTAGGATTAGGGGACGGGTGAGGGTCAGGCTTCGGGGAAGTGTTATGGTTAGGGTTCGGGCTAGGGTTAGGGTTAGGGGACGGGGACGGTTTAGGGTCCAGGTGAGGGTCCGACAACGCTTTAGGGGGAGCGTGCGTGTGAGGGCGCGGGTTAGTGTGAGCGTACGGATTAGGATTAGGGGACGGGTGAGTGTCAGGCTTTGGGGAAGGGTTAGGGTTAGAATTCGGGCTAGGGTTAGGGTTAGGGTTCGGGCTAGTGTTAGGGTTAGGGGACGGGGACGGTTTAGGGTCCAGGTGAGGGTCCGACAACGCTTTAGGGGGAGCGTGCCTGTGAGGGCGCGGGTTAGTGTTAGCGTACGGTTTAGGATTAGGGGACGGGTGAGGGTCAGGCTTCGGGGAAGTGTTAGGGTTAGGGTTCGGGCTAGGGTTAGGGTTAGTGGACGGGGACGGTTTAGGGTCCAGGTGAGGGTCCGACAACGCTTTAGGGTGAGCGTGCGTGTGAGGCCGTGGGTTAGTGTGAGCCTACGGGTTATGATTAGGGGACGGGTGAGGGTCAGGCTTCGGGGAAGGGTTCGGGTTAGGGTTCGGGCTAGGGTTAGGTTTAGGGGAAGGGGACGGTTTAGGGTCCAGGTGAGTGTCCGACAACGCTTTAGGGGGAGCGTGCGTGTGAGGGCGCGGGTTAGTGTTAGCATACAGGTTAGGATTAGGGGACGGGTGAGGGTCAGGCTTCGGGGAAGGGTTAGGGTTAGGGTTCGGGCTAGGGTTAGGGTTAGGGTATGGGGACGGTTTAGGGTCGAGGTTAGTGTCCGACAACGCTTTAGGGGGAGCATGCGTGTGAGGGCGGGGGTTAGTGTTAGCGTACGGGTTAGGATTAGGGGACGGGTGAGGGTCAGGCTGCAGGGAAGGGTTAAGGTTAGGGTTCGGGCTAGGGTTAGGGTTAGGGGACGGGGACGGTTTAGGGTTCAGGTGAGGGTCCGACAACGCTTTAGGGGGAGCGTGCGTGTGAGGGCGCGGGTTAGTGTTAGCGTACGGGTTAGCATAAGGGGACGGGTGAGGGTCAGGCTTCGGGTAAGGGTTAGGGTTAGGATTCGGGCTAGGGTTAGGGTTAGGGGACGGGGACGGTTTAGTGTCCAGGTGATGGTCCGACAACGCTTTAGGGGGAGCGTGCATGTGATGGCGCGGGTTAGTGTGAGCCTACGGGTTAGGATTAGGGGACGGGTGAGGGTCAGGCTTCGGGGAAGGGTTAGGGTTAGGGTTCGGGCTAGGGTTAGGGTTAGGGGACGGGGACGGTTTAGGATCCAGGTGACGGTCCAACAACGCTTTAGTGGGAGCGTGCGTGTGAGGGCGCGGGTTAGTGTTACCGTATGGGATAGGATTAGGGGACGGGTGAGGGTCAGGCTTTGGGGAAGTGTTAGGGTTAGGTTTCGGGCTAGGGTTAGGGTTAGGGGACGGGGACGGTTTAGGGTCCAGGTGAGGGTCCGACAACGCTTTAGGGGGAGCGTGCGTGTGAGGGCACGGGTTAGTGTGAGCGTACGGGTTAGGATTAGGGGACGGGTGAGGGTCAGGGTTCGGGGAAGGTTTAGGGTTAGGGTTCGGGCTAGGGTTAGGGTTAGGGGACGGGGACGGTTTAGGGTCCAGGTGAGGGTCCGACAACGCTTTAGGGGGAGCGTGCGTGTGAGGGCGCGGGTTAGTGTGAGCCTACGGGTTAGGATTATGGGACGGGTGAGGGTCAGGCTTCGGGGAAGGGTTAGGGTTAGGGTTCGGGCTAGTGTTAGGGTTAGGGGACGGGGACGGCTTAGGGTCCAGGTGAGGGTTCGACAACGCTTTAGGGGGAGCGTGCGTGTGAGGGCGTGGGTTAGTGTGAGCCTACGGGTTAGGATTAGGGGACGGGTGAGGGTCAGGCTTCGGGGAAGGGTTAGGGTTAGGGTTCGGGCTAAGGTTAGGGTTAGGGGACGGGGACGGTTTAGGGTCCAGGTGAGGGTCCGAAAACGCTTTAGGGGGAGCGTGCGTGTGAGGGCGCGGGTTAGTGTGAGCGTACGGGTTAGTATTAGGGGACGGGTGAGGGTCAGGCTTCGGGGAAGTGTTAGGGTTAGGGTTCGGGCTAGAGTTAGGGTTAGGGGACGGGGACGGTTTAGGGTCCAGGTGAGGGTCCGACAACGCTTTAGGGGGAGCGTGCGTGTGAGGGCGCGGGTTAGTGTTAGCGTACGGCTTAGGATCAGGGGACGGGTGAGAGTCAGGCTAAGGGGAAGGGTTAGGGTTAGGGTTCAGGCTAGGGTTAGGGTTAGGGTACGGGGACGGTTTAGGGTCCAGGTGAGGGTCCGACAACGCTTTAGGGGGAGCGTGCGTGTGAGGGCGTGGGTTAGTGTTAGCGTACGGGTTAGGATTACGGGACGGGTGAGGGTCAGGCTTCGGGGAAGTGTTAGGGTTAGGGTTCGGGCTAGGGTTCGGGTTAGGGTACGGGGACGGTTTAGGGTCTAGGTGAGGGTCCGACAACGCTTTAGGGGGAGCGTGCGTGTGAGGGCGCGGGTTAGTGTTAGCGAACGTGTTAGGATTAGGGGACGGGTGAGGGTCAGGCTTCGGGGAAGGGTTAGGGTTAGGGTTCGGTCTAGGGTAAGTGTTAGGGCACGGGGACGGTTTAGGATCCAGGTGACGGTCCAAAAACGCTTTACGGGGAGCGTGCGTGTGAGGGCGCGGGTTAGTGTTAGCCTACGGGTTAGGATTAGGGGACGGGTGAGGGTCAGGCTTCGGGGAAGGGTTAGGGTTAGGGTTCGGGCTAGGGTTAGGGTTAGGGGACGGGGAGGGTTTAGGGTCCAGGTGAGTTCCGACAACGCTTTAGGGGGAGCGTGCGTGTGAGGGCGCGGGTTAGTGTTAGCATACAGGTTAGGATTAGGGGACGGGTGAGGGTCAGGCTTCAGGGAAGGCTTAGATTTAGGGTTCGGGCTAGGGTCAGGGTTAGGGGACGGGGACGGTTTAGGGTCCAGGTGAGGGTCCGACAACGCTTTAGGGGGAGCGTGCGTGTGAGGGCACGGGTTAGTGTTAGCGTACGGGTTAGGATTAGGGGACGGGTGAGTGTCAGGTTTCGGGGAAGGGTTAGGGTTAGGGTTCGGGCTAGGGTTAGGGTTAGGGTATGGGGACGGTTTAGGTTCCAGGTGAGGGTCCGACAACGCTTTAGGGGGAGCGTGCGTGTGAGGGCGCGGGTTAGTGTTAGCGTACGGGTTAGGATTAGGGGACGGGTGAGGGTCAGGCTTCGGGGAAGTGTTAGGGTTAGGGTTCGGGCTAGGGTTAGGGTTAGGGGACGGGGACGGTTTAGGGTTCAGGTGAGGGTCCGACAACCCTTTACGCGGAGCGTGCATGTGAGGGCGTGGGTTAGTGTTAGCGTACGGGTTAGGATTAGGGGACGGGCGAGGGTCAGGCTTCGGGGAAGTGTTATGGTTAGGGTTCGGGCTAGGGTTAGGGTTAGGGGACGGGGACGGTTTAGGGTCCAGGTGAGGGTCCGACAACGCTTTAGGGGGAGCGTGCGTGTGAGGGCGCGGGTTAGTGTGAGCGTACGGGTTAGGATTAGGGGACGGGTGAGTGTCAGGCTTTGGGGAAGGGTTAGGGTTAGAATTCGGGCTAGGGTTAGGGTTAGGGTTCGGGCTAGTGTTAGGGTTAGGGGACGGGGACGGTTTAGGGTCCATGTGAGGGTCCGACAACGCTTTAGGGGGAGCCTGCCTGTGAGGGCGCGGGTTAGTGTTAGCGTACGGTTTAGGATTAGGGGACGGGTGAGGGTCAGGCTTCGGGGAAGTGTTAGGGTTAGGGTTCGGGCTAGGGTTAGGGTTAGGGGACGGGGACGGTTTAGGGTCCAGGTGAGGGTCCGACAACGCTTTAGGGGGAGCGTGCGTGTGAGGGTGCGTGTTAGTGTGAGCGTACGGGTTCGGATTAGGGGACGGGTGAGGGTCAGGCTTCGGGGAAGGGTTAGGGTTAGGGTTCGGGCTAGGGTTAGGGGTAGGGGACGGGGACGGTTTAGGGTCCAGGTGAGGGTCCGACAACGCTTTAGGGGGAGCGTGCGTGTGAGGGCGCGGGTTAGTGTGAGCGTACGGGTTAGGATTAGGGGATGGGTGAGGGTCAGGCT
This sequence comes from Lagenorhynchus albirostris, assembly GCF_949774975.1. Lineage (NCBI taxonomy): Eukaryota > Metazoa > Chordata > Mammalia > Artiodactyla > Delphinidae > Lagenorhynchus > Lagenorhynchus albirostris. Next base: position 113,060 of record NW_026783412.1, on the reverse strand, counting down.
TCGGGGAAGGGTTAGAGTTAGGGTTCGGGCTAGGCTTAGGGGTAGGGGACGGGGACGGTTTAGGGTCCAGGTGAGGGTCCGACAACGCTTTAGGGGGAGCGTGCGTGTGAGGGCGCGGGTTAGTGTTAGCGTACGGGTTAGGATTAGGGGACGGGTGAGGGTCACGCTTCGGGGAAGGGTTAGGGTTAGGGTTCGGGCTAGGGTTAGGGTTAGTGTATGGGGACGGTTTAGGGTCGAGGTTAGGGTCCGACAACGCTTTATGGGGAGCATGCGTGTGAGGGCGCGGGTTAGTGTTAGCGTACGGGTTAGGATTAGGGGTCGGGTGAGGGTCAGGCTGCGGGGAAGGGTTAGGGTTAGGGTTCGGGCTAGGGTTAGGGTTAGGTTTAGGGGACGGAGACGGTTTAGGGTTCAGGTGAGGGTCCGACAACGCTTTAGGGGGAGCGTGCGTGTGAGGGCGCGGGTTAGTGTTAGCGTACGGGTTAGCATAAGGGGACGGGTGAGGGTCAGGCTTCGGGTAAGGGTTAGGGTTAGGTTTCGGGCTAGGGTTAGGGTTAGGGGACGGGGACGGTTTAGTGTCCAGGTGAGGGTCCGACAACGCTTTAGGGGGAGCGTGCATGTGAGGGCGCGGTTTAGTGTGAGCCTACGGGTTAGGATTAGGGGACGGGTGAGGGTCAGGCTTCGGGGAAGGGTTAGGGTTAGGGTTCGGGCTAGGGTTAGGGTTAGGGGACGGGGACGGTTTAGGATCTAGGTGACGGTCCAACAACGCTTTAGTGGGAGCGTGCGTGTGAGTGCGCGGGTTAGTGTTACCGTATGGGTTAGGATTAGGGGACGGGTGAGGGTCAGGCTTTGGGGAAGTGTTAGGGTTAGGTTTCGGGCTAGGGTTAGGGTTAGGGGACGGGGACGGTTTAGGGTCCAGGTGAGGGTCCGACAGCGCTTTAAGGGGAGCGTGCGTGTGAGGGCGCAGGTTAGTGTGAGCGTACAGGTTAGGATTAGGGGACGGGTGAGGGTCAGGCTTCGGGGAAGGGTTAGGGTTAGGGTTCGGGCTAGGGTTAGGGTTAGGGGACGGGGACGGTTTAGGGTCCAGGTGAGGGTCCGACAACGCTTTAGGGGGAGCGTGCGTGTGAGGGCGCGGGTTAGTGTTTGCGTACGGGTTAGGATTAGGGGACGGGTGAGGGTCAGGCTTCGGGGAAGGGTAAGGGTTAGGGTTCGGGCTAGGGTTAGGGTTAGGGGACGGGGACGGTTTAGGGTCCAGGTGAGGGTCCGACAACGCTTTAGGGGGAGCGTGCGTGTGAGGGCGCGGGTTAGTGTGAGCGTACGGTTTAGGATTAGGGGACGGGTGAGGGTCAGGCTTCGGGGAAGGGTTAGGGTTAGGGTTCGGGCTAGGGTTAGGGTTAGGGTTAGGGTACGGGGACGGTTTAGGGTCCAGGTGAGGGTCTGACAACGCTTTAGGGGGAGCGTGCGTGTGAGGGCGCGGGTTAGTGTTAGCGTACGGGTTAGGATCAGGGGACGGGTGAGGGTCAGGCCAAGGGGAAGGGTTAGGGTTAGGGTTCGGGCTAGTGTTAGGGTTCGGGTACGGGGACGGTTTAGGGTCCAGGTGAGGGTCCGACAACGCTTTAGGGGGAGCGTGCGTGTGAGGGCGTGGGTTAGTGTTAGCGTACGGGTTAGGATTACGGGACGGGTGAGGGTCAGGCTTCGGGGAAGGGTTAGGGTTAGGGTTCGGGCTAGGGTTAAGGTTAGGGTTAGGGTACGGGAATGGTTTAGGGTCCAGGTGAGGGTCCGACAACGCTTTAGGGGGAGCGTGCGTGTGAGGGCGCGGGTTAGTGTTAGCGTACGGCTTAGGATTAGGGGACATGTGAGGGTCAGGCTTCGGGGAAGGGTTAGGGTTAGGGTTCGGGCTAGGGTTAGGGTTAGGGGACGGGGACGGTTGAGGGACCAGGTGAGGGTCCGACAACGCTTTAGCGGGAGCGTGAGTGTGAGGGCGCTGGTAGTGTGAGCCTACGGGTTAGGGTTAGTGGACGGGTGAGGGTCAGGCTTCGGGGAAGGGTTAGGGTTAGGGTTCGGGCTAGGGTTAGGGTTAGGGGACGGGGACGGTTTAGGGTCCAGGTGAGGGTCCGACAACGCATTAGGGGGAGCGTGCGTATGAGGGCGCGGGTTAGTGTTAGCGTACGGGTTAGGATTAGGGGACGGGTGAGGGTCAGGCTTCGGGGAAGGGTTAGGGTTAGGGTTCGGGCTAGGGGTAGGGTTAGGGGACGTGGATGGTTTAGGGTCCAGGTGAGGGTCCGACAACGCTTTAGGGGGAGCGTGCGTGTGAGGGCGTGGGTTAGTGTTAGCGTACGGGTTAGGATTACGGGACGGGTGAGGGTCAGGCTTCGGGGAAGTGTTAGGGTTAGGGTTCGGGCTAGGGTTAGGTTTAGGGTAGAGGGACGGTTTAGGGTCCAGGTGAGGGTCCGACATCGCTTTAGGGGGAGCGTGCATGTGAGGGTGCCAGTTAGTGTTAGCGTACGGGTTAGGATTAGGGGACGGGTGAGGGTCAGGCTTTGGGGAAGGGTTAGGGTTAGGGTTCAGGCTAGGGTTACGGTTAGGGGACAGGGACGGTATAGGGTCCAGGTGAGGGTCCGACAACGCTTTAGGGGGAGCGTGCGTGTGAGGGCGCGGGTTAGTGTGAGCCTACGGGTTAGGATTAGGGGACGGGTGAGGGTCAGGCTTTGGGGAAGGGTTAGGGTTAGGTTTCGGGCTAGGGTTAGGGTTAGGGTTAGGGTACGGGAATGGTTTAGGGTCCAGGTGAGGGTCCGACAATGCTTTACGGGGAGCGTGCGTGTGAGGGCGCGGGTTAGTGTTAGCGTACGGGTTAGGATTAGGGGACGGGTGAGGGTCAGGCTTCGGGGAAGGGTTAGGGTTAGGGTTCGGGCTAGGGTTATGGTTAGGGGACGGGGACGGTTTAGGGTCCAGGTGAGGGTCCGACAACGATTTAGGGGGAGCGTGCGTGTGAGGGCGCTGGTTAGTGTGAGCGTACGTGTTAGGATTAGGGGACGGGTGAGGGTCAGGCTTCGGGGAAGGGTTAGGGTTAGGTTTCGGGCTAGGGTTAGGGTTAGGGTATGGGGACGGTTTAGGGTCCAGGTGAGGGTCCGACAACGCTTTAGGGGGAGCGTGCGTATGAGGGCGCGGGTTAGTGTTAGCGTACGGTTTAGGATTAGGGGACGTGTGAGGGTCAGGCTTCGGGGAAGGGTTTGGGTTAGGGTTCGGGCTAGGGGTAGGGTTAGGGGACGGGGACGGTTTAGGGTCCAGGTGAGGGTCCGACAACGCTTTAGGGGGAGCGTGCGTGTGAGGGCGTGGGTTAGTGTTAGCGTACGGGTTAGGATTACGGGACGGGTGAGGGTCAGGCTTCGGGGAAGTGTTAGGGTTAGGGTTCGGGCTAGGGTTACGGTTAGGGTACATGGACGGTTTAGGGTCCAGGTGAGGGTCCGACATCGCTTTAGGGGGAGCGTGCATGTGAGGGCGCGCGTTAGTGTTAGCGTACGGGTTAGGATTAGGGGACGGGTGAGGGTCAGGCTTCGGGGAAGGGTTAGGGTTAGGGTTCATTCTAGGGTTAGGGTTAGGGGACGGGGACGGTTTAGGGTCCAGGTGAGGGTCCGACAACGCTTTAGGGGGAGCGTGCGTGTGAGGGCGCGGGTTAGTGTTAGCGTACGGGTTAGGATTAGGGGACGGGTGAGTGTCAGGCTTCGGGGAAGTGTTAGGGTTACGGTTCGGGCTAGGGTTAGGGTTAGGGTACGGGGACGGTTTAGGGTCCAGGTGAGGGTCCGACAACGCTTTAGGGGGAGCGTGCGTGTGAGGGCGCGGGTTAGTGTTAGAGTACGGGTTAGGATTATTGGATGGGTGAGGGTCAGGCTTCGGGGAAGGGTTAGGGTTCGGGGTAGGGTTAGGGTTAGGGTTAGGGGACGGGGACGGTTTAGGGTTCAGGTGAGGGTCCGACAACGCTTTAGGGGGAGCGTGCGTGTGAGGGCACGGGTTATTGTTAGCGTATGGGTTAGGATTAGGGGACGGGTGAGGGTCAGGCTTCGGGGAAGGGTTAGGGTTAGGGTTCGGGCTAGGGTTAGGGTTAGGGGATGGGGACGGTTTAGGGTCCAGGTGAGGGTCCGACAACGCTTTAGGGGGAGCGTGCGTGTGAGGGCGCGGGTTAGTGTTAGAGTACGGGTTAGGATTAGGGGACGGGTGAGGGTCAGGCTTTGGGGAAGTGTTAGGGTTCGGGCTAGGGTTAGGGTTAGGGTTAGGGGCCGGGGACGGTTTAGGGTTCAGGTGAGGGTCCGACAACGCTTTAGGGGGAGCGTGCGTGTGAGTGCACGGGTTATTGTTAGCGTACGGGTTAGGATTAGGGGATGGGTGAGGGTCAAGCTTCGGGGAAGGGTTAGGGTTAGGGTTCGGGCTAGGGTTAGGGTTTGGGGATGGGGACGGTTTAGGGTCCAGGTGAGGGTCCGACAACGCTTTAGGGGGAGCGTGCGTGTGAGGGCGCGTGTTAGTGTGAGCCTACGGGTTAGGATTAGGGGACGGGTGAGTGTCAGGCTTCGGGGAAGGGTTAGGGTTAGGGTTCGGGCTAGGGTTAGGGTTAGGGTACGGGGACGGTTTAGGGTCCAGGTGAGGGTCCGACAACGCTTTAGGGGGAGCGTGTGTGTGAGGGCGCGGCTTAGTGTTAGCGTACGGGTTAGGATTAGGGGACGGGTGAGGGTCAGGCTTCGGGGAAGTGTTATGGTTAGGGTTCGGGCGAGGGTTAGGGTTAGGGGACGGGGACGGTTTAGGGTCCACGTGAGAGTCCGACAACGCTTTAGGGGGAGCGTGCGTGTGAGGGCGCGCGTTAGTGTTAGCGTACGGGTTAGGATTAGGGGACGGGTGAGGGTCAGGTTTCGGGGAAGGGTTAATGTTAGGGTTCGGGCTAGGGTTAGGGTTAGGGGATGGGGATGGTTTAGGGTCCAGGTGAGGGTCCGACAACGCTTTAGGGGGAGCGTGCGTGTGAGGGCGCAGGTTAGTGTGAGCCTACGGGTTAGGATTAGGGGACGGGTGAGGGTCAGACTTCGGGGAAGGGTTAGGGTTAGGGTTCGGCTAGGGTTAGGGTTAGGGTACTGGGACGGTTTAGGGTCCAGGTGAGGGTCCGACAACGCTTTAGGGGGAGCGTGCGTGTGAGGGCGCGGCTTAGTGTTAGCGTACGGGTTAGGAGTAGGGGACGGGTGAGGGTAAGGCTTCGGGGAAGTGTTATGGTTAGGGTTCGGGCGAGGGTTAGTGTTAGGGGACGGGGACGGTTTAGGGTCCAGGTGAGGGTCCGACAACGTTTTAGGAGGAGCGTGCGTGTGAGGGCGCTGGTTATTGTTACCGTACGGGTTAGGATTAGGGGACGTGTGAGGGTCAGGCTTCGGGGAAGTGTTAGGGTTAGGGTTCGGGCTAGGGTTAGGGGACTGGGACGGTTTAGGGTCCAGGTGAGGGTCCGACAACGCTTTAGGGGGAGCGTGCGTGTGAGGGCGCGGGTTAGTGTGAGCCTACGGGTTAGGATTAGGGGACGGGTGAGGGTCAGGCTTCGGGGAAGGGTTAGGGTTAGGGTTCGGGCTAGGGTTAGGGTTAGGGGACGGGGACGGTTTAGGGTCCAGGTGAGGGTCTGACAATGCTTTAGGGGGAGCGTGCGTGTGAGGGCGCGGGTTAGTGTGAGCCTACGGGTTAGGATTATGGGACGGGTGAGGGTCTGGCTTCGGGGAAGTGTTAGGGTTAGGGTTCGGGCTACGGTTAGGGTTAGGGGACGGGGACGGTTTAGGGTCCATGTGAGGGTCCGACAACGCTTTAGGGGGAGCGTGCGTGTGAGGGCATGGGTTAGTGTTAGCGTACGGCTTAGGATTAGGGGACGGGTGAGGGTCAGTCTTCGGGGAATGGTTAGGGTTAGGGTTCGGGCTAGGGTTAGGGTTAGGAGACAGGGACGGTTTAGGGTCCAGGTGAGGGTCCGACAACGCTTTAGGGGGAGCGTGCGTGTGAGGGCGCGGGTTAGTGTGAGCCTACGGGTTAGGATTAGGGGACGGGTGAGGGTCAGGCTTCGGGGAAGGGTTAGGGTTAGGTTTCGGACTAGGGTTAGGGTTAGGGGACGCGGACGGTTTAGGGTCCAGGTGAGGGTTCGACAACGCTTTAGGGGGAGCGTGCGTGTGAGGGCGCGGCTTAGTATGAGCCTACGGGTTAGGATTAGGGGACGGGTGAGGGTCAGGCTTCGGGGAAGGGTTAGGGTTAGGGTTCGGGCTAGGGTTAGGGTTAGGGGACGGGGTCGGTTTAGGATCCAGGTGACGGTCCGACAACGATTTAGGGGGAGCGTGCGTGTGAGGGCGCGGGTTAGTGTGAGAGTACGGGTTAGGATTAGGGGACGGGTGAGGGTCAGGGTTCGGGGAAGTGTTAGGGTTAGGGTTCTGGCTAGGATTAGGCTTAGGGGACGGGGACGGTTTAGGGTCCAGGTGAGGGTCCGACAACGCTTTAGGGGGAGCGTGCGTGTGAGGGCGCGGGTTAGTGTGAGCCTACGGGTTAGGATTAGGGGACGGGTGAGGGTCAGGCTTCGGGGAAGGGTTAGGGTTAGGGTTCGGGCTAGGGTTAGGGTTAGGGGACGGGGTCGGTTTAGGGTCCAGGTGAGGGTCCGACAACGCTTTAGGGGGAGCGTGCGTGTGAGGGCGTGGGTTAGTGTTAGCGTACGGCTTAGGATTAGGGGACGGGTGAGTGTCAGGCTTCGGGGAAGGGTTAGGGTTAGGGTTCGGGCTAGGGTTAGTGTTAGGGGACAGGGACGGTTTAGGGTCCAGGTGAGGGTCCGACAACGCTTTAGGGGGAGCGTGCGTGTGAGAGGGCGGGTTAGTGTGAGCCTACGGGTTAGGATTAGGGGACGGGTGAGGGTCAGGCTTCAGGGAAGGGTTAGGGTTAGGGTTCGGGCTAGGGTTAGGTTTAGGGGACGGGGACGGTTTAGGGTCCAGGTGAGGGTCCGACAACGCTTTAGGGGGAGCGTGCGTGTGAGGGCGCGGGTTAGTGTGAGCGTACGGGTTAGGATTACGGGACTTGTGAGGGTCAGGCTTCGGGGAAGGCTTAGGTTTAGGGTTCGGTCTAGGGTTATGGTTAGGGGAAGGGGACGGTTTAGGGTCCGGGTGAGGGTCCGACAACGCTTTAGGGGGACCGTGCATGTGAGGGCGCGGGTTAGTGTTAGTGTACGGGTTAGGATTAGGGGACGGGTGAGGGTCAGGTTTCGGGGAAGGGTTAGGGTCAGGTTTCGGGCTAGGGTTAGGGTTAGGGGACGGGGACGGTTTAAGTTCCAGGTGAGAGTCCGACAATGGTTTAGGGGGAGCGTGCGTGTGAGGGCGCGGGTTAGTGTGAGCCTACGGGTTAGGATTAGGGGACGGGTGAGGGTCAGGCTTCGGGGAAGGGTTAGGGTTAGGGTTCGGGCTAGGGTTAGGGTTAGGGGACGGGGATGGTTTAGGGTCCAGGTGAGGGTCCGACAACGCTTTAGGGGGAGCGTGCGTGTGAGGGCGCGGGTTAGTGTTAGCGTACGGGTTAGGATTAGGGGACGGGTGAGGGTCAGGCTTCGGGGAAGCGTTAGGGTTAGGGTTCGGGCTAGGGTTAGGGTTAGGGGACGGGGACGGTTGACGGTCCAGGTGAGGGTCCGACAACGCTTTAGGGGGAGCGTGCGTGTGAGGGCGCGGGTTAGTGTGAGCGTACGGGTTAGGATTAGTGGACGGGTGAGGGTCAGGCTTCCGGGAAGGGTTAGGGTTAGGGTTCGGGCTAGGGTTAGGGTTAGGGGACGGGGAAGCTTTAGGGTCCAGGTGAGGGTCCGACAACGCTTTAGGGGGAGCGTGCGTGTGAGGGCGCGGCTTATTGTGAGCCTACGGGTTAGGATTAGGGGACGGGTGAGGGTCAGGCTTCGGGGAAGGGTTAGGGTTAGGGTTCGGGCTAGGGTTAGGGTTAGGGGACGGGGACGGTTTAGGGTCCAGGTGACGGTCCAAAAAAGCTTTAGGGGGAGCGTGCGTGTGAGGGCGTGGGTTAGTGTTAGACTACGGGTTAGTATTAGGGGACGGGTGAGGGTCAGGCTTTGCGGAAGTGTTAGGGTTAGGTTTCGGGCTAGGGTTAGGGTTAGGTGACGGGGACGGTTTAGGGTCCAGGTGAGGGTCCGACAACGCTTTAGGGGGAGCATGCGTGTGAGGGTGTGGGTTAGTGTGACCGTACGGGTTAGTATTAGGGGACGGGTGAGGGTCAGGCTTCGGGGAAGGGTTAGGGTTAGGGTTCGGGCTAGGGTTAGGGTTAGGGGACGGGGACGGTTTAGGGTCCAGGTGAGGGTCCGACAACGCTTTAGGGGGAGCGTGCGTGTGAGGGCGTGGGTTAGTGTGAGCGTACTGGTTAGGATTAGGGGACGGGTGATGGTCAGGTTTCGGGGAAGGGATACGGTTAGGGTTCGGGCTAGGGTTAGGGTTAGGGGACGGGGACGGTTTAGGGTCCAGGTGAGGGTCCGACAACGCTTTAGGGGGAGCGTGCGTGTGAGGGCGCGGGTTAGTGTGACCGTACGGGTTAGTATTAGGGGACGGGTGAGGGTCAGGCTTCGGGGAAGGGTTAGGGTTAGGGTTCGGGCTAGGGTTAGGGTTAGGGGACGGGGACGGTTTAGGGTCCAGGTGAGGGTCCGACAACGCTTTAGGGGGAGCGTGCGTGTGAGGGCGTGGGTTAGTGTGAGCGTACTGGTTAGGATTAGGGGACGGGTGATGGTCAGGTTTCGGGGAAGGGATAGGGTTAGGGTTCGGGCTAGGGTTAGGGTTAGGGGACGGGGACGGTTTAGGGTCCAGGTGAGGGTCCGACAACGCTTTAGGGGGAGCGTGCGTGTGAGGGCGCGGGTTAGTGTTAGCGTACGGGTTAGGATTAGGGGACGGGTGAGGGTCAGGCTTCGGGGAAGGGTTATGGTTAGGGTTCGGGCGAGGGTTAGGGTTAGGGGACGGGGACGGTTTAGGGTCCAGGTGAGAGTCCGACAACGCTTTAGGGGGAGCGTGCGTGTGAGGGCGCGCGTTAGTGTTAGAGTACGGGTTAGGATTAGGGGACGGGTGAGGGTCAGGCTTCGGGGAAGTGTTAATGTTAGGGTTCGGGCTAGGGTTAGGGTTAGGGGATGGGGATGGTTTAGGGTCCAGGTGAGGGTCCGACAACGCTTTAGGGGGAGCGTGCGTGTGAGGGCGCAGGTTAGTGTGAGCCTACGGTTTAGGATTAGGGGACGGGTGAGGGTCAGACTTCGGGGAAGGGTTAGGGTTAGGGTTCGGCTAGGGTTAGGGTTAGGGTACTGGGACGGTTTAGGGTCCAGGTTAGGGTCCGACAACGCTTTAGGGGGAGCGTGCGTGTGAGGGCGCGGCTTAGTGTTAGCGTACGGGTTAGGAGTAGGGGACGGGTGAGGGTAAGGCTTCGGGGAAGTGTTATGGTTAGGGTTCGGGCGAGGGTTAGTGTTAGGAGACGGGGACGGTTTAGGGTCCAGGTGACGGTCCGACAACGTTTTAGGGGGAGCGTGCGTGTGAGGGCGCTGGTTATTGTTACCGTACGGGTTAGGATTAGGGGACGTGTGAGGGTCAGGCTTCGGGGAAGTGTTAGGGTTAGGGTTCGGGCTAGGGTTAGGGGACGGGGACGGTTTAGGGTCCAGGTGAGGGTCCAACAACGCTTTAGGGGGAGCGTGCGTGTGAGGGCGCGGGTTAGTGTGAGCCTACGGGTTAGGATTAGGGGACGGGTGAGGGTCAGGCTTCGGGGAAGGGTTAGGGTTAGGGTTCGGGCTAGGGTTAGGGTTAGGGGACGGGGACGGTTTAGGGTCCAGGTGAGGGTTCGACAACGCTTTAGGGGGAGCGTGCGTGTGAGGGCGCAGCTTATTGTGAGCCTACGGGTTAGGATTAGGGGAGGGGTGAGGGTCAGGCTTCGGGGAAGGGTTAGGGTTAGGGTTCGGGCTAGGGTTAGGGTTAGGGGACGGGGACGGTTTAGGATCCAGGTGACTGTCCAAAAACGCTTTAGGGGGAGAGTGCGTGTGAGGGCGTGGGTTAGTGTTAGCCTACGGGTTAGGATTAGGGGACGGGTGAGGGTCAGGCTTTGGGGAAGTGTTAGGGTTAGGTTTCGGGCTAGGGTTAGGGTTAGGGGACGGGGATGGTTTAGGGTCCAGGTGAGGGTCCGAAAACGCTTTAGGGGGAGCGTGCGTGTGAGGGCGCGGGTTAGTGTGAGCCTACGGTTTAGGATTAGGGGACGGGTGAGGGTCAGGCTTCGGGGAAGGGTTAGGGTTAGGGTTCGGGCTAGGGTTAGGGTTAGGGGATGGGGACGGTTTAGGGTCCAGGTGAGGGTCCGACAACGCTTTAGGGGGAGCGTGCGTGTGAGGGCGCGGGTTAGTGTGAGCCTACGGGTTAGGATTAGGGGACGGGTGAGGGTCATGCTTCGGGGAAGGGTTAGGGTTAGGGTTCGGCTAGGGTTAGGGTTAGGGTACGGGGACGGTTTAGGGTCCAGGTGAGGGTCCGACAACGCTTTAGGGGGAGCGTGCGTGTGAGGGCGTGGGTTAGTGTTAGCGTACGGGTTAGGATTACGGGACGGGTGAGGGTCAGGCTTCGGGGAAGGGTTAGGGTTAGGGTTCGGGCTAGGGTTAGGTTTAGGGGATGGGGACGGTTTAGGGTACGGGTGAGGGTCCGACAATGATTTAGGGGGAGCGTGCGTGTGAGGGCGCGGGTTAGTGTGACCGTACGGGTTAGGATTAGGGGACGGGTGAGGGTCAGGCTTCGGGGAAGGGTTAGGGTTAGGGTTCGGGCTAGGGTTAGGGTTAGGGGAAGGGGACGGTTTAGGGTCCAGGTGAGGGTCCGACAACGCTTTAGGGGGAGCGTGCATGTGAGAGCGCGGGTTAGTGTCAGCGTACGGGTTAGGATAAGGGGACGGATGAGGGTCAGGCTTCAGGGAAGGGTTAGGGTTAGGGTTCGGGCTAGGGTTAGGGTTAGGGGACGGGGACGGTTTAGGGTCCAGGTGAGGGTCCGACAACGCTTTAGGGGGAGCGTGCGTGTGAGGGCGCGGCTTATTGTGAGCCTACGGGTTAGGATTAGGGGACGGGTGAGGGTCAGGCTTCGGGGAAGTGTTAGGGTTAGGGTTCGGGCTAGGGTTAGGGTTACGGGACGGGGACGGTTTAGGGTCCAGGTGAGGGTCCGACAATGCTTTAGGGGGAGCGTGCGTGTGAGGACGTGGGTTAGTGTTAGCGTACGGGTTAGCATTAGGGGACGGGTGAGGGTCAGGCTTCGGGGAAGGGTTAGGGTTAGGGTTCGGGCTAGGGTTACGGTTAGGGGACGGGGACGGTTTAGGGTCCAGGTGAGGGTCCGACAACGCTTTAGGGGGAGCGTGCGTGTGAGGGCGCGGGTTAGTGTTAGCGTACGGGTTAGGATTAGGGGACGGGTGAGGGTCAGGCTTCGGGGAAGTGTTAGGGTTAGGGTTCGGGCTAGGGTTAGGGTTAGGGGACGGGGACGGTTTAGGGTCCAGGTGAGGGTCCGACAACGCTTTAGGGGGAGCGTGCGTGTGAGGGCGCGGGTTAGTGTTAGTGTACGGGTTAGGATTATGGGACGGGTGAGGGTCAGGCTTCGGGGAAGGGTTAGGGTTAGGGTTCGGGCTAGGGTTAGGGTTAGGGGACGGGGACGGTTTAGGGTCCAGGTGAGGGTCCGGCAACGCTTCAGGGGGAGCGTGTGTGTGAGGGCGCGGGTTAGTGTTAGAGTACGGGTTAGGATTAGGGGACATGTGAGCGTCAGGCTTCAGGGAAGGTTTAGGGTTAGGGTTCGGGCTAGGGTTAGGGTTAGGGGACGGGGACGGTTTAGGGTCCAGGTGAGGGTCAGACAACGCTTTTAGGGGAGCGTGCGTGTGAGGGCGTGGATTAGTGTGAGCGTACGGGTTAGGATTAGGGGACGGGTGAGGGTCAGGCTTCGGGGAAGTCTTAGGGTTAGGGTTCGGGCTAGGGTTAGGGTTAGGGGACGGGGACGGTTTAGGGTCCAGGTGAGGGTCCGACAACGCTTTAGGGGGAGCGTGCGTGTGAGGGCGTGGGTTAGTGTTAGCGTACGGGTTAGGATTAGGGGACGGGTGAGGGTCAGGCCTCGGGGAAGGGTTAGGGTTAGTGTTCGGGCTAGGGTTAGGGTTAGCGGACGGGGATGGTTTAGGATCCAGATGACGGTCCGACAACGCTTTAGGGGGAGCGTGCATGTGAGGGCGTGGGTTAGTGTTAGCCTACGGGTTAGGATTAGGGGACGGTTGAGGGTCAGGCTTTGGGGAAGTGTTAGGGTTATGTTTCGGGCTAGGGGTAGGTTTAGGGGACGGGGACGGTTTAGGGTCCAGGTGAGGGTCCGACAACGCTTTAGGGGGAGGGTGCGTGTGAGGGCGTGGGTTAGTGTGAGCGTACGGGTTAGGATTAGGGGACGGGTGACGGTCAGGCTTCGGGGAAGGGTTAGGGTTAGGGTTCGGGCTAGGGTTAGGGTTAGGGGATGGGGACGGTTTAGGGTCCAGGTGAGGGTCCGACAACGCTTTAGTGGGAGCGTGCGTGTGAGGGCGTGGGTTAGTGTGAGCCTACGGGTTAGGATTAGGGGACAGGTGAGGGTCAGGCTTCGGGGAAGCGTTAGGGTTAGGGTTCGGGCTAGGGTTAGGGTTAGGGGCGGGGACGGTTTAGGGTCCAGGTGAGGGTCCGACAACGCTTTAGGGGGAGCGTGCGTGTGAGGGCGCGGCTTATTGTGAGCCTACGGGTTAGGATTAGGTGACGGGTGAGGGTCAGCCTTCGGGGAAGGGTTGGGGTTAGGGTTTGGGCTAGGGTTAGGGTTAGGGGACGGGGCCGGTTTAATATCCAGGTGACGGTCCGACAACGCTTTAGGGGGAGCGTGCGTGTGAGGGCACGGGTTAGTGTTAGGTTTAGGGTTAGTGTTAGGGTTAGGGTTAGGGTTAGGTTTAGGGTTAGGGTTAGGGGTTAGGGTTAGGTTTAGGTTTAGGGTTAGGGGTTAGGTTTAGGGTTAGGGTTAGGTTTAGGGGTTAGGGTTAGGGTTAGGGTTAGGGTTAGGGTTAGGGTTAGGGCTAGGGTTAGGGTTAGGGCTAGGGCTAGGGCTAGGGCTTAGGAAATAGGGGGATAGAATATATTTAGGAAAAAACGCATATGCCCTTTTTGGCCAAGTGCATCATTGTGGACGTTCTGCCTCTTTTCCTATGCTTTAAATGCAGTTCCAGTCTACCTCCTGAAATCGGTTTCCTGCAATTCTGCCCCGCTTTCAAGTCCTCTTGGCAGCCTTACTTCAGTATATTTTTGGACGATAGCTGTCATTTATAACTCTGCAGGTTTGTGAATTACAGTGCCCCTGAGCTCCTTTCTTCAACTCGCTTTCTCGTGAGCTGGCCGCAACACCACAGGATTGCTTCAGGCCCTAATCTGGTTCCGGCACGGCACGCTGAGCCTTTGGTTAATTCCTCTTCCTGGTGGGAAATGAGAGTTAAATTTGCCCGTCCAGACACCTCCAGCTAGTCTGTCATTGGTTCTCCCTATTCCTGTTCATCTTCCGCAGAAATTGCAAACTGGGCCAAACAGGAGGTTAAAGGCACTGACTCTCCAAGTCGGGAGAGTGTTAGTAAAGTGTCTGGAATGTTGCACCCGAGTACCAGGGGACGAAAACTGACACATATTGGAACACGTCTCCCGATCACACGGTTGATCATACTCTGGGTTCCACATGCATGTTTTAGCTGAAGGAAGAATACCTTAAACCTGGAGAGTTGAGACCCGTGGAATGGGTACCATGCAATATGACTTCAAAGGGTCTTCATTTGCTCACCGAACCTCTTCAATCCTATCACTGCTGCGTTTATGCCCCTGTACACACGCTTGATTCTCTTTCGGAGACATAGCAATCCATAGGTTTTAAGATACTTCCTAGTCAGGTACACTCTTAGGCATTTAATAGGGGTGTTGAATCCATTTCGTTGAGCAAGGAGTAGCTCTTGTCTATTCCATATTTGGCTTAAGTAATTATATCTGTGCTCATTTCAATCTCTGGTTTTATGCAGCACCCCAACTCACCTTTCCCCTTAAGCAAGCATAAGTTGGTTTTCTAAATTTGAGACCCTGTTCTGTTTTGTAATTCAGTTCCTGTGTAGCCAAGTTTACATTCCGTGTATTAGTGATATCTTATGATGTTTCTTTTTCTGTGTGACTTATTTCAGTTAGAATCATCATACCTGAATCCACTCATTATGCTGCTACGGGCCTGATGACATAGATTTCATTGCTGAGTGATATTGCATTGTACGTAAGTACCACAACTTCTTTATCCATTTTTCACTTTCTGCGATATTGAACTTGTACTGTATATGAGGTTCTTGTAAACAGAGCCATCCCAAACTTTGGGGTGGCTGTGTCTTTTTGATTTTAATTGCCCTAAACTATAGTACCATAAGTGGAAGTGCCCTAGGCTCTGTTGCTTTGTTTTTTAGATGTTTCAGGAAACACCATACACTTCTCCCGAGTGGCTGTTGGCAATTTACATCCTGCCCATCAGCATAAGATGGCTCCCAGTTCTCCATGGCCTGTCATGCCTTTATGGATTTTACACTTTTTTCAGATGGCCCTTTTGACCAGGGGGAATTGAGACTTCATTGTAGTGCAGATTTCCTTTGCAAGCTTGCTTGGTTGGCCAAAAAGGGCGTATGCGTTTTTTCCTGAATATATTCAGGAAAAAACACATACGCCCTTTTTGGGCAAGTCAGGTTCTTGAATTGCGTGGCCCTTAGCTCTATTTTTCAGCTCTTAATTTTGTGATCTTGCCCCATAACCACAGGATTCCTTGAAGCCCTATTCTTCTTCTGGGGCACCTTGCTGTCCCTTTGGTTCATTCTTCTTACTGATGTGAAATTAGAGTGACATGTGCCCATTGAAACCGCTATAGCTAGTTTGTCACTGGTTCCCCCTATTCCCATTCATCCTCCGCACTAACTGAAGACTGTGCGATACCAGGACTTAAAGGCATTGACTCTCCATGTGGGGATGTTGTTAGTAAAGCGGCTGGAATGTCGATCCGGAGCCCCAGGAGAGGAAAAATGTGGTGCGTTTTAGAAACCTTTCCCGATCATATGGTATACCAGTCGCTGGGTTTCCCAAGCATGGTTTAGCTGTAGGAAGATTCCCTTCAACCTGGAGTGTTGGGACCCTTGGAATGAGTAGCACGAAGTATTGCATTAAACTTTCGGCAGTTGCTCACCGAAGCTCACCAATCCTCTCAGCCCCAAGTGTCCAGCCTTATGTCTTATCCAGCTGTGGGTTTATATGTGGTCAATCCAGGTTGCATCACAGCCCCTGAGCGAATTTTGTAAGAATTTTTCTCTCTTTCATTGTTTCTGCGTTTTGTTTTTAAAATTTATTTCTATAATGGGGTTTAGCTCATTTTCACTGCTGTGTTTGTGCCGCTCTGCACACACTTGATTCCCTTATGGAGATATATCAATACATGGGTTTTAAGATTCTTATTACTCAGATATATTTCTCTGCGGTGTATAGGGTGTGTTGAGGCCAGTTCATTGAGCAAGGTGTAGATCTTGTCTAATACCTATTTGGTTTCTTGAACGGTATCTGTGCTAATTTCAAACTCTGGTTTTATGCATCACCCCACCTCTTCTTTCCCCTTAAGCTGACATAAGTGTGTTTTCTAAATGTGAGACACTGTTCTGTTCTGTAATTCATTTCTTGTGCAGCCATATTTACCCTCCCTCTATAAGTGATATCTTATGATATGTTTCTTTTTCTGTTTGACTTATTTCAAGTAGTATTATCGGACCTAAATCCACTCTTTATCCTTCTACTAGCCTTATTACATTGATTTCATGGTGAAGAGATATTCCATTGTACATAAGTACCACATCTTCTTTATCCATTGTTCTCTTTCCTGGGATATTTAAGGTGTACTGAAGTTGAGGTTCTTGTAAACAGAGTAGCCCTAAACTGTGGTGTGCTTGTGTCTTGTTGATTTTTAGACTTCCCTAGATATACTCCCATGATTGGAAGTGTCCTATGCTCTGTAGCTCTGTTTTCAGATGATTTAGGAACCACCATACACTTCTCCAGAGTGGCTCTCGGCAGTTCACACACTGCCCATCAGCGTATAAAGGCTCCCTGTTCTCCATGGCCTGTCCTGCATTTCTGGTTTTTACAATTTTTTAGGATGGCCCTTTTGACCGGTGGGAAATGAGACTTCTTTGTTGTGCACATTTGCATTGCTTGCTTGCTTCGTTGCCCATAAAGTGCGTATGCGTTTTTTCCTGGATATAATCAGGAAAAATCGCATACGCCCTTTTGGGCCAACTGCATCATTGTCGAAATTCTGCCGCTTTTCATGTGCGTTAAAGACGAGTCCAATCTATCTCTTGAAATCTGTTTCTTGCAATTCTGTCTTGCATTCAGATCCTCTTCTTTGCCTTACCTCAACATATTTTTGGACGTTAGTTTTCATTTATAACTCTGCAGGTTTGTGAATTGCAGTGACCCTGAGCTCCATGTTTTAAGTTGCTCTTTTGTGAGCTGGCCTCAAACCCGCAGGATTGCTTCAGGCCCTATTTTGGCTCCGGCGAGGCAGGCTGAGCCTTTTTTTAATTCTTATTCTTAATGGGAAATTAGAGTGATATGTGCCCGTCCAAACCCCTACAACTCTTCTCTCATTGGTTCCCCCTCTTCCCGTTCATCCTCCTCACAATTTGCAAAATGTGTGAAACAGAAGTTTAAATGTGCTGATTCTCCAAGTGGGGAGCTTCTAAGTAACGTGGCTGGAATGGTGAACAGGAGCACCAGGAGAGGATAAATGAGGTGCATTTTAGACACATCTCCCGATCACATGGTGTACAGTCCTCTGGGTTTTCCATGCATGTTTTAGCTGTAGGAAGATCCCTTGAACCTGCAGATTTGGGACCCATTGAATGGGTACCAGGTAGTATTACTTTAAAGGGTGTGCATTTCCTCACCCAACCTCACATTTCTCTTAGCGCAAACAGTTTCCAGCCTTATGTCTCATCCTGCTGTGGGTCTAGATGTGTTCAATCCATGTTGCATCACCGTCCCTGAGGAAAAGTTGTAAGAGGTTTTCTCTGTCTCTCTGTCGTTTATTTTTTTCAATTTATTACTATATTGGTTACAGCTGATTTTCAAAGCTCTGTTTCTTGCTGCTGTACATCCACTTGATTCACGTACAGAGAGACATCAATAAATTCTTTTTCAGATTCTTACCAGTCGTATATATTCTTTTCCGGTGACTTGAGTGTGCTGAGTGCAGTTCTTTTAGCTACCGTGTAGGCCTTGTTGATTATCAGTTTGGTATTTGGAATGGTATCTTTGATAATTTCAACCTCCTGGATGATGCCTCACCCCTCCCCACCTTTCCCGTTTAGCAGCCTTATGCGTGTTTTCTACATATTTGACTATGTTTTTGTTTTGTAATTTATTTCATGTGTAGCCATTTTGGATTCCACCTTTAAGTGATATCTTATGATATGTGTCTTCTTCTTTTTGAATTCTGTCACTTAGAATGATCATACGTAACTCCTCCGGAGTTGTTACAGCTGGCCATATTTCATTGATTTCCAGGCTGAATAATATTCCACTCTACCTAAGTACCACATCTCTATCCATTTTTTCCCTCCAGAGACATTTGAGTTATATCTTAGTCGAGGATCTTTTAAACAGAGAGGGGGTAAACATTGGGGTGCCTGTGTCCTCTCGATTTTTGTTTTTCCCAAGATATACGCCCATGAGTGCAAGTGCCCTATGCTCTGTAGCTCATTGTTTAGATGCTTTAGTAAACACAATACACTTCTCCAGAATGGCCGTTGGCAATATACATTTCCACTATAAGTCTCACAGGGCTCCCTCTTCTCCTTGCCCTGTCCTGCATTTCTGTTGTTTACGCTTTATGAGGATGGCTCTTCTGACTGATGCGAAGTGATGTCTTTTGTAGTATTGACTTCCAGTGCCCACCTGTTTGGTTGGCTAAAAAGGTGTACGCTCTTTTCTTGAATATATACACAAAAAAACGCATACACCCTTTTTGGCCAACTGCAATGTTGGCAATGTTCAGCTCCTTTTCTTGTGCTTAACGGCGAGTCCTTTCTACCTCCTCAAATCCCTTTCCTGCCATTCTCCCTTGCTTACAAGTCCTTTTCTCTGACTTTCCTCAAGACAGTTTTCAGTGATGGATATTTTCAACTCTGCAGTTTTGTGAATTTTACTGCCCCTGAGTTCTATTGTTCAACTTGTGTTTATGGGAACTGGCCACAAAGCAGCGGGATTTCCTCAAGCCCTATACTGTTTCCATGGGCAACCCTAGCCTTTGGTCAATTCGTCTTCCTGATTGGAAATTAGAGTGACATGTGCCTGTCTGAACACGTAGGACTTGCCTCTCATTGTTCCTCATCCTTCCGCTTCATCCTCTGGACAAATTCCAAACTGTACGCAACAGGATGTTGACAGTGCTGACATCTCCAAGTGGGGAGACTGTTAGTAAAGACGCTGGAGGGGTGAACCCGAGCACCAGGAGATGAGGAGATGAGATGCCTTTTCCAAACTCTTCCCGATCAGACGGTATACCATCCTCTGGGTGTGACAGACATGTTTTAGCAGTAGGAAGAGTCCCATTCATGTAAGGAGAACACCAGGGCTTTTTCAAAATCAGTGTCTCCCCGAAACCCAAACTGGGGAATTTTTTAAGCTACGGCTACACATATGTTCATTAAGGGCCTTGGGAAGTAGGCAGAGTCCAAACTTTAGATGATTGAAGTCTTCAGGGTCAGAAGCACTCACCACCAGCTTCCCTTAGGTTACACTTTAACTGTCATTGATAGATGATGTCAATAAAAATATCTATTCTTTTTCAGATTATTTCCCCTTATAGGTTATTGCAAAATGTTGAGTGTAGTTCCCTGTGCTATACAGTAGTTCCTTGTTGATGATCTATTTTATACATAGCAGTGTGTATGTGTTCATCCCAAACTGTTAATTTATCCCTCCTCCCACCTTTCCCCTTTGGTAATAAGAAATTATAAGATTTTATACTTCTCAGAAATGGGGGAGCTGAAAGAGAGGTATCATTTTCAATGGAAAAGCATTTAAAACAAGATTGAAGGTTTAACCAAGATTATTAGATGTACATCCTTGGAAAGAAATCACTTCATTTCTCTAATATTGAGCTGACAAATAAGACAAACCTTTTCACTGAACTTGCTTATAATAAAGTGATGGAAATATCCAATGGAAGTGTTAGAAACATCTTATTTTACCCGAGCCTTATACACTGTTCTATGTTAACTACACTTTGGCTCACACATCTGTTCATTGAGGTTACAATAGTCTCAATTTCTGTTACTGATCCTCCAGAGTGGACCCCAACAAGTGTCCCCCTGCCCAGTGTCATTGGGGCCAACAGATCGAGACTGAGTTTGGTTCACAAGCAAAGGAAACTTTATATTTTGATCAGAGAATGGAGAGGTGAGAGCATGTACTACCCCGTGGGCTGTGGGCTGGGCTGCTGTGTAGAGATCCTGTCAGAGTCAGTGGGAGGGAGGGGGCGGAGCTCTCGAGGGCCGGGTTGGCTGTAGCTCAGGCTCTATATCGCGGAGTCTGCACTGGGCCCCAGGAGCTGAGGTGTCGACCCAGCCATTCTGCACTAGGAAATCTGGTCTGAAGTGCCGGGTGTGGAACCTCTGCATGCGGGACCCTAGGAGCACGTGAAATTAGACAAAGCACAAAGGATAAAAAAGGTTAGACTTGACTTTATTGCCCAGATTCTATTTTTATCTCCCAGGGATTTTTAATGGGCTTTGCTGGGGACAAACCCCCCCTCTGCCTTTTGTCCCGTTCCTCATTCTTGGAGTGCTGAGGGTGCAGACCCTTCTTCTGTAACTGCTGAGTGCTGAGTTGGGAGCCCTCATACCCTGGGGCGAGGGTCAGAGCTTCTCCCCAGCAGCCTCCAGGTGACGTTGATTGTCCCCAGGCCCCCTGCCTCCCTGCTCGTCCACCTGAGCAGCAGCATTGGAAGTGTTATAGATTCTAATGACCTTTAAGGGTCCAGGAAAGAGATGTGCAGAGACGCTGTGGGGGCCGGTTTCACCCCGCCCCACATTTGTTCGGCCACCTTAGGCCGACCGTTTCTGCCAGCCTAGATGCTCTGACCAGTAGTCTGCGCTTTCTTCAATTAGGCCCCTGAATTAACGTACAAACAGCACCAGGTGTCAGAGCCCTGCCCGCTCAACTCCCAGACAGTCCAGGGTCAGTGGTGATCAAGGACCATGATGGCCACTGAGTCAACAGCCTTTTGAAGTAAACAAGAGTCCAGCCGGTCTTACTGGCCACCATCATCACGGTGTCTGTAGGCTTTTCTATGGTGACAGTGCGATATACGGTTCCCCCGCCAAGATTATTAGCTCCCCTCTGGGTGCAGTAAGTCCGGCAAGCAGTAGTCTACTCTTTTGGGACACACTCTTGTTGTTTTATGAGAGAAAGTCCAGGTCAAGTGATGTTCACACGAGTCGTCATGGTGCCCTGTTGCCCCCGGTTATCTCTCTGGATGTTGGAGTTGGAGGGCCTCCTCACTCGAGGTCGGTGTGCCCACGGAGCGAACCCTGCAACTTCAGGGCATGGTTGGTGGTTAGGATCACCACGTGGGGTCCTTTTCCCTTAGGAGGGAGGTGGCCTTTTGGGCTGCTGATTTCCAGGTTTTTAGATACCGCCAGTATCTTGGCCAGATGTGGCAGTGGGCCAAGCCCCTTGGTGACCATAGTTCATCCTACCTGGGTGGCATTCTTGCATTGTTCCATTTCAAGTGGTCCCAGGTTTTGCACTAATTCTCCAATGGCGATTCACCTTTCACCGGGAATGTAAAGGTCAAAGGGTTTAGCTAAATTAGGGAGTTCCAGGGCAAGGGTCTGAATTGACTGCTCTTTCCATTCTTGAAAGGCCACTTCTGGATTCTATTCAAAAGGATCATCATCTTTTCCTTTCAGTGTTTCATATAGAGGCCCAGCTAGTAGACTGTAGTTAGGGATCCAGAAGCAGCAAACCCTGGCCTCCCCAGGAACCCCTAAGCTGTCTTCTAGTTTTAGAAAGGGGTAAGGCTGAAAATGGTTTCTTCCCTTTCCTGGGATGGACTTCTCCAACCTTCTGTGAGAATGAAGCCCAGGCAGGTCACGGCAGTCTGTGATATTTGAGCTTTTTCTTGGACAACTTCTATCCTTTATTGGCTTGGTAGTTCAGAGGCCTCCTTAGTAGGGCTGGCGATCAGAATGTCGTCTGCATATTGAAGGAGGGTTTCCTTTTCCAGAGGTAGAACTTTTAGGTCTTTAGCTAAGCTTTCCCCAAAGATGGTGTGGGAATTTTTGCACCCTTGGGGCCAGACGGCCCGGAAGTATTGTTTTCGTTGTATGTTGAGTCCTGCCACTCACAAGCCAAAATTTCTTGTGACTCTGGGACTAATGGAATACAAAAGAAGGCATCATTGAAGACTAATACAGAATACCATGTCCTGGTGGTTGGTAGAATGACCAGCAGGGTGTAGGAATTAGGAGCAACTGGAGGTATATCCTCGGTGGCTTCACTGACTGTCCTGACATCCTTTACCAGGTCCCCAGCAGCCCATGGGGCTCTCGTGGTCAGACCAATCCCAGAATATGGAGCTCACCTGGGCAGGTACCCCACCCCCACCCCAGCCCACAGGGCTCTCGTGGTCAGGCCCCTCCCAGGATACAGAGCTACCCTTGCAGGTACCGTGGCAGGGCTGGGCACACAGGAACCGTGCACATAGCCCTCATTGCAGAGCACCCCCAGCTCACCTGTCGCTCAGAGCTGACACAGAGCACCTCAGAGCAGGACTTGAACTAACAAACAGCAGCTGCGACAGGTCTGTGACCCTGGGCATCACTCCGTGAGGCCTCCCTCCACCTGGTCTTCCAGAGACTTCCACTGCACCCGGGGCACCAGGCCTCTGTCTCCAACCACCACCCACCCCTCCTCTCCCTGACTCCTGGGTTCCTCTCATTAGGAGAGGGTTTTCTTGAAGTTGTCTCCCACTCATGGGCCAGATAAAATGATTAGAAAACAAGCCAAAGCTGCAGCCCCTTGTCTATCCTGACTCTCAGGAGCCCACACCTGTTCCTTGGACCTGGCCGGTTCAGCAAGTTCCATTTTCTGCAACTGTGAGCCCCTGAGGGGTGATGATTGGCTGACCTGGGCAGCCTTACCGTGCCGGCCAGCCCTCCCCAGGTGTGCCTGGGTTGAGATCACTATAAATACCACTCCAGGCAGCAAGAGCCCCTGCAGCCGTGCCTGACGCCATTTTCTCTGCCCTGTCAGCAGTCTCGGGGCTGGGCTGGTGGGAGGGAGTGAGAGGCCACGGCTTTGTGGGTGGCCCAGTGTGAGTGGGGCTCTGCTGGACTTTCTGCAGCAGTTGCCAGGCTGCCACCTGCTAAAGAAGAAGATGTGTCACCCATACCTGCTGCTGGAATTTCTCCCTGGGCAGAGGTGAGGAAGGAAAAAAGCAGTGGGGGCAGGGACAGGACGGGTATCTCAGGCAGGGAAATGGAAATCTTCCAGAAGAGCACCCAGGGCCAGGACCATCCTGGCTGGCCTGCAGGCACCAAGTCGGCCGGCATGCTGTCACTCGTGTGGCTCTATGGCCCTCCCTCTAGGCTTTCAAGTCCTTGTCTATATTCAGGTGTTTTAGCTGGGATGGGTGGGAATAGTTCAGCAGCAACTGGCCTGGGGCTCAGCTCACGTTTACTCACAGATGCCTCGGCACGGTGCCCCAGCTTTGCAATGAGGACGCTTGTTGCGTGGGGGCTGCTGGCTGAATGGGAGACGATTCCCCACCACTGACCAACTTCAGAATTGTTTACAACTGGAGCAAGTGCCCTGATACGGTTTTCCTCTGTGGAACTGGTGGGTTCTGTGTTTTTTTTCTCTTTTTCGTTTTGGGTTCAAGGTAGATTTTATTCCTCTTTTTTGTATTTACAGATATAAGCATGGAAATAATTTATTCATATAAATACATGTATGTGAAGGGAATAATTGTTTTTTCTATTGTTTAAATTTTATTTCTTTTTAATTTTGAATTTTATTTTATATTTTTATACAGCAGGTTCTTATTGGTTATCTATTTTATACATATAAATGTATACATGCCAATCCCAGTCTCTCAACTCCTCCCACCACCCCCCCAACAGCTTTCCCCCCTTGTTGTCCATACGTTTGTTGTCTACATCTGTTGCTCTATTTATGCCTTGCAAAATGGTTAATCTGTACAGGTTTTCTAGGTTCCACATATATGCATGAATATACAAGATTTGTTTTTCTCTTTCTGACTTACTTCACTCTGTATGACAGTCTCTAGATGCATCGACGTCTCTACAAATGACCCAATTTCATTCCTTTTCATGGCTTAGTAATATTCCATTTTATATATGTACCACGGCTTTATGCATTCGTCTGTCTGTGGGCATTGAGGTTGCTTCCATTACCTCGATATTGTAAATAGTGATGCAATGAACATTGCGGTGAATGTCTCTTTTTGATTTATGGTTTTGTCTGGGTATATGTCCAGTACTGGGATTGCTGTATCATATGGTAATTCTATTGTTAGTTTCTTAAGAAATTCCATATTGTTCTCCATAGTGACTGTATCAATTTATATTCCCAACAATAGTGGAAGAGGGTTCCTTTTCTCCACACCCTTTCCAGCATTTTTTGCTTGTAGATTTTCTATGATGCATATTCTACCAGGTGTGAGGTGATACCTCATTGTTGAATCCATTTCGTTGAGCAAGGGGTAGGTCTTGTCTATTCCATATTTGGCTTATGGAACGGTATCTGTGCTAATTTCAATCTCTGGTTTAATGCAGCACCCCAACTCACCTTCCCCCTTAAGCAAGCATAAGTTAGTTTTCTAAACTTGAGACCCTGTTCTGTTTTGTAATTCAGTTCATGTGTAGCCAAGTTCACATTCCGTGTATTAGTGATACCTTATGATGTTTCTTTTTCTGTGTGACTTATTTCAGTTAGAATCATCGTGCCTCAATCCACTCATTATGCTGCTACGGGCCTGATGACATAGATTTCATTGCTGAGTGATACTGCATTGTACGTAAGTACCACAACTTCTTTATCCATTTTTCACTTTCTGCGATATTGAACTTGTACCGTAAACCAGGTTCTTGTAAACAGAGCCGTCCCAACCTTTGGGGTGGCTGTGTCTTTTTGATTTTAATTTCCCTAAGCTATAGGACCATAAGTGGAAGTGCCCTAGGCTCTGTTGCTTTGTTTTTTAGATGTTTCAGGAAACACCATACACTTCTCCCGAGTGGCTGTTGGCAATTTACATCCCGCCCATCAGCATAACAAGGCTCCCAGTTCTCCATGGCCTGTCCTGCCTTTCTGGATTTTACACTTTTTTCAGATGGCCCTTTTGACCGGGGGGAAGTGAGACTTCATTGTAGTGCAGATTTCCTTTGCAAGCTTGCTTGGTTGGCCAAAAAGGGCGTATGCGTTTTTTCCTGAATATATTCAGGAAAAAACGCATACGCCCTTTTTGGCCAAGTTCATCATTGTGGACGTTCTGCCTCTTTTCCTATGCTTTAAATGCAATTCCAGTCTACCTCCTGAAATCGGTTTCCTGCAATTCTGCCCCGCTTTCAAGTCCTCTTGGCAGCCTTACTTCAGTATATTTTTGGACGATAGCTGTCATTTATAACTCTGCAGGTTTGTGAATTACAGTGCCCCTGAGCTCCTTTCTTCAACTCGCTTTCTCGTGAGCTGGCCGCAACACCGCAGGATGGCTTCAGGCCCTAATCTGGTTCCGGCACGGCATGCTGAGCCTTTGGTTAATTCCTCTTCCTGGTGCGAAATGAGAGTTAAATTTGCCCATCCAGACACCTCCATCTAGTCTGTCATTGGTTCTGCCTATTCCTGTTCATCTTCCACAGAAATTGCAAACTGGGCCAAACAGGAGGTTAAAGGCACTGACTCTCCAAGTCGGGAGAGTGTTAGTAAAGCGTGTGGCATGTTGCACCCGAGTACCAGGGGATGAAAACTGACACATATTGGAACACGTCTCCCGATCACACGGTTGATCATTCTCTGGGTTCCACATGCATGTTTTAGCTGAAGGAAGTATCCCTTAATCCTGGAGAGTTGAGACCCATGGAATGGGTACCATGCAATATGACTTCAAAGGTCTTCATTTGCTCACCGAGCCTCACCAATCTTATGAGCCCCAAGTGTCCAGCCTTATGTGTCACCCAGCTCTGGGTGTAGATGTGGTAAATGCAGGTTGCATCAGAAGCCTTGAATGATTACTTAAGTATTTCTCTCTATTTCACTGTCATTGTGTTTTGTTTAAGAAATTTATTTTTATTATGGTATTTACCTGATTTTCACTGCTTTAATGCAGCTGTACACACTCTTGATTCTCTTACAGAGATATATAAATCCATAGGTTTTATGATTCTTACTAGTCAGGTATATTCCTAGGCGTTGAATATGGGGTGTTGAGTCCATTTCGTTGAGCAAGGAGTAGCTCTTGTCTATTCCATATTTGGCTTAAGGAACTTTATCTGTGCTCATTTCAATCTCTGGTTTTATGCAGCACCCCAACTCACCTTTCCCCTTAAGCAAGCATAAGTTGGTTTTCTAAATTTGAGACCCTGTTCTGTTTTGGAATTCAGTTCCTGTGTAGCCAAGTTTACATTCCGTGTATTAGTGATACCTTATGATGTTTCTTTTTCTGTGTGACTTATTTTAGTTAGATTCATCGTACTTAGTCCACTCATTATGCTGCTACGGGCCTGATGACATAGATTTCATTGCTGAGTGATATTGCATTGTACGTAAGTACCACAACTTCTTTATCCATTTTTCACTTTCTGCGATATTGAACTTGTACCGTATATGAGGTTCTTGTAAACAGAGCCATCCCAAACTTTTGGCTGGCTGTGTCTTTTTGATTTTAATTTCCCTAAGCTATAGGACCATAAGTGGAAGTGCCCTAGGCTCTGTTGCTTTGTTTTTTAGATGTTTCAGGAAACACCAAACACTTCTCCAGAGTGGCTGTTGGCAATTTACATCCTGCCCATCAGCATAAGATGGCTCCCAGTTCTCCATGGCCTGTCATGCCTTTATGGATTATACACTTTTTTCAGATGGCCCTTTTGACCAGGGGGAATTGAGACTTCATTGTAGTGCAGATTTCCTTTGCAAGCTTGCTTGGTTGGCCAAAAAGGGCGTATGCGTTTTTTCCTGAATATATTCAGGAAAAAACACATACGCCCTTTTTGGGCAAGTCAGGTTTTTGAATTGCAGTGGCCCTTAGCTCCATTTTTCAGCTCTTAGTTTTGTGATCTTGCCCCATAACCACAGGATTCCTTGAAGCCCTATTCTTCTTCTGGGGCACCTTGCTGTGCCTTTGGTTCATTCTTCTTACTGATGTGAAATTAGAGTGACATGTGCCCATTGAAACCGCTACAGCTAGTTTCTCACTGGTTCCCCCTATTCCCATTCATCCTCCGCACTAACTGAAGACTGTGCGATACCAGGACTTAAAGGC
This sequence comes from Lagenorhynchus albirostris, assembly GCF_949774975.1. Lineage (NCBI taxonomy): Eukaryota > Metazoa > Chordata > Mammalia > Artiodactyla > Delphinidae > Lagenorhynchus > Lagenorhynchus albirostris. The sequence goes on along the minus strand of NW_026783412.1, from coordinate 86,457 downwards.
ATTGACTCTCCATGTGGGGATGTTGTTAGTAAAGCGGCTGGAATGTCGATCCGGAGCCCCAGGAGAGGAAAAATGTGGTGTGTTTTAGAAACCTTTCCCGATCATATGGTATACCAGTCGCTGGGTTTCCCAAGCATGGTTTAGCTGTAGGAAGATTCCCTTCAACCTGGAGTGTTGGGACCCTTGGAATGAGTAGCATGAAGTATTGCATTAAACTTTCGGCAGTTGCTCACCGAAGCTCACCAATCCTCTCAGCCCCAAGTGTCCAGCCTTATGTCTTATCCAGCTGTGGGTTTATATGTGGTCAATCCAGGTTGCATCACAGCCCCTGAGCGAATTTTGTAAGAATTTTTCTCTCTTTCATTGTTTCTGCGTTTTGTTTTTAAAATTTATTTCTATAATGGGGTTTAGCTCATTTTCACTGCTGTGTTTGTGCCGCTCTGCACACACTTGATTCCCTTATGGAGATATATCAATACATGGGTTTTAAGATTCTTATTACTCAGATATATTTCTCTGCGGTGTATAGGGTGTGTTGAGGCCAGTTCATTGAGCAAGGTGTAGATCTTGTCTAATACCTATTTGGTTTCTTGAACGGTATCTGTGCTAATTTCAAACTCTGGTTTTATGCATCACCCCACCTCTCCTTTCCCCTTAAGCTGACATAAGTGTGTTTTCTAAATGTGAGACACTGTTCTGTTCTGTAATTCATTTCTTGTGCAGCCATATTTACCCTCCCTCTATAAGTGATATCTTATGATATGTTTCTTTTTCTGTTTGACTTATTTCAAGTAGTATTATCGGACCTAAATCCACTCTTTATCCTTCTACTAGCCTTATTACATTGATTTCATGGTGAAGAGATATTCCATTGTACATAAGTACCACATCTTCTTTATCCATTGTTCTCTTTCCTGGGATATTTAAGGTGTACTGAAGTTGAGGTTCTTGTAAACAGAGTAGCCCTAAACTGTGGTGTGCTTGTGTCTTGTTGATTTTTAGACTTCCCTAGATATACTCCCATGATTGGAAGTGTCCTATGCTCTGTAGCTCTGTTTTTAGATGATTTAGGAACCACCATACACTTCTCCAGAGTGGCTCTCGGCAGTTCACACACTGCCCATCAGCGTATAAAGGCTCCCTGTTCTCCATGGCCTGTCCTGCATTTCTGGTTTTTACAATTTTTTAGGATGGCCCTTTTGACCGGTGGGAAATGAGACTTCTTTGTTGTGCACATTTGCATTGCTTGCTTGCTTCGTTGCCCATAAAGTGCGTATGCGTTTTTTCCTGGATATAATCAGGAAAAATCGCATACGCCCTTTTGGGCCAACTGCATCATTGTCGAAATTCTGCCGCTTTTCATGTGCGTTAAAGACGAGTCCAATCTATCTCTTGAAATCTGTTTCTTGTAATTCTGTCTTGCATTCAGATCCTCTTCTTTGCCTTACCTCAACATATTTTTGGACGTTAGTTTTCATTTATAACTCTGCAGGTTTGTGAATTGCAGTGACCCTGAGCTCCATGTTTTAAGTTGCTCTTTTGTGAGCTGGCCTCAAACCCGCAGGATTGCTTCAGGCCCTATTTTGGCTCCGGCGAGGCAGGCTGAGCCTTTTTTTAATTCTTATTCTTAATGGGAAATTAGAGTGATATGTGCCCGTCCAAACCCCTACAACTCTTCTCTCATTGGTTCCCCCTCTTCCCGTTCATCCTCCTCACAATTTGCAAAATGTGTGAAACAGAAGTTTAAATGTGCTGATTCTCCAAGTGGGGAGCTTCTAAGTAACGTGGCTGGAATGGTGAACAGGAGCACCAGGAGAGGATAAATGAGGTGCATTTTAGACACATCTCCCGATCACATGGTGTACAGTCCTCTGGGTTTTCCATGCATGTTTTAGCTGTAGGAAGATCCCTTGAACCTGCAGATTTGGGACCCATTGAATGGGTACCAGGTAGTATTACTTTAAAGGGTGTGCATTTCCTCACCCAACCTCACATTTCTCTTAGCGCAAACAGTTTCCAGCCTTATGTCTCATCCTGCTGTGGGTCTAGATGTGTTCAATCCATGTTGCATCACCGTCCCTGAGGAAAAGTTGTAAGAGGTTTTCTCTGTCTCTCTGTCGTTTATTTTTTTCAATTTATTACTATATTGGTTACAGCTGATTTTCAAAGCTCTGTTTCTTGCTGCTGTACATCCACTTGATTCACGTACAGAGAGACATCAATAAATTCTTTTTCAGATTCTTACCAGTCGTATATATTCTTTTCCGGTGACTTGAGTGTGCTGAGTGCAGTTCTTTTAGCTACCGTGTAGGCCTTGTTGATTATCAGTTTGGTATTTGGAATGGTATCTTTGCTAATTTCAACCTCCTGGATGATGCCTCACCCCTCCCCACCTTTCCCGTTTAGCAGCCTTATGCGTGTTTTCTACATATTTGACTATGTTTTTGTTTTGTAATTTATTTCATGTGTAGCCATTTTGGATTCCACCTTTAAGTGATATCTTATGATATGTGTCTTCTTCTTTTTGAATTCTGTCACTTAGAATGATCATACGTAACTCCTCCGGAGTTGTTACAGCTGGCCATATTTCATTGATTTCCAGGCTGAATAATATTCCACTCTACCTAAGTACCACATCTCTATCCATTTTTTCCCTCCAGAGACATTTGAGTTATATCTTAGTCGAGGATCTTTTAAACAGAGAGGGGGTAAACATTGGGGTGCCTGTGTCCTCTCGATTTTTGTTTTTCCCAAGATATACGCCCATGAGTGCAAGTGCCCTATGCTCTGTAGCTCATTGTTTAGATGCTTTAGTAAACACAATACACTTCTCCAGAATGGCCGTTGGCAATATACATTTCCACTATAAGTCTCACAGGGCTCCCTCTTCTCCTTGCCCTGTCCTGCATTTCTGTTGTTTACGCTTTATGAGGATGGCTCTTCTGACTGATGCGAAGTGATGTCTTTTGTAGTATTGACTTCCAGTGCCCACCTGTTTGGTTGGCTAAAAAGGTGTACGCTCTTTTCTTGAATATATACACAAAAAAACGCATACACCCTTTTTGGCCAACTGCAATGTTGGCAATGTTCAGCTCCTTTTCTTGTGCTTAACGGCGAGTCCTTTCTACCTCCTCAAATCCCTTTCCTGCCATTCTCCCTTGCTTACAAGTCCTTTTCTCTGACTTTCCTCAAGACATTTTTCAGTGATGGATATTTTCAACTCTGCAGTTTTGTGAATTTTACTGCCCCTGAGTTCTATTGTTCAACTTGTGTTTATGGGAACTGGCCACAAAGCAGCGGGATTTCCTCAAGCCCTATACTGTTTCCATGGGCAACCCTAGCCTTTGGTCAATTCGTCTTCCTGATTGGAAATTAGAGTGACATGTGCCTGTCTGAACACGTAGGACTTGCCTCTCATTGTTCCTCATCCTTCCGCTTCATCCTCTGGACAAATTCCAAACTGTACGCAACAGGATGTTGACAGTGCTGACATCTCCAAGTGGGGAGACTGTTAGTAAAGACGCTGGAGGGGTGAACCCGAGCACCAGGAGATGAGGAGATGAGATGCCTTTTCCAAACTCTTCCCGATCAGACGGTATACCATCCTCTGGGTGTGACAGACATGTTTTAGCAGTAGGAAGAGTCCCATTCATGTAAGGAGAACACCAGGGCTTTTTCAAAATCAGTGTCTCCCCGAAACCCAAACTGGGGAATTTTTTAAGCTACGGCTACACATATGTTCATTAAGGGCCTTGGGAAGTAGGCAGAGTCCAAACTTTAGATGATTGAAGTCTTCAGGGTCAGAAGCACTCACCACCAGCTTCCCTTAGGTTACACTTTAACTGTCATTGATAGATGATGTCAATAAAAATATCTATTCTTTTTCAGATTATTTCCCCTTATAGGTTATTGCAAAATGTTGAGTGTAGTTCCCTGTGCTATACAGTAGTTCCTTGTTGATGATCTATTTTATACATAGCAGTGTGTATGTGTTCATCCCAAACTGTTAATTTATCCCTCCTCCCACCTTTCCCCTTTGGTAATAAGAAATTATAAGATTTTATACTTCTCAGAAATGGGGGAGCTGAAAGAGAGGTATCATTTTCAATGGAAAAGCATTTAAAACAAGATTGAAGGTTTAACCAAGATTATTAGATGTACATCCTTGGAAAGAAATCACTTCATTTCTCTAATATTGAGCTGACAAATAAGACAAACCTTTTCACTGAACTTGCTTATAATAAAGTGATGGAAATATCCAATGGAAGTGTTAGAAACATCTTATTTTACCCGAGCCTTATACACTGTTCTATGTTAACTACACTTTGGCTCACACATCTGTTCATTGAGGTTACAATAGTCTCAATTTCTGTTACTGATCCTCCAGAGTGGACCCCAACAAGTGTCCCCCTGCCCAGTGTCATTGGGGCCAACAGATCGAGACTGAGTTTGGTTCACAAGCAAAGGAAACTTTATATTTTGATCAGAGAATGGAGAGGTGAGAGCATGTACTACCCCGTGGGCTGTGGGCTGGGCTGCTGTGTAGAGATCCTGTCAGAGTCAGTGGGAGGGAGGGGGCGGAGCTCTCGAGGGCCGGGTTGGCTGTAGCTCAGGCTCTATATCGCGGAGTCTGCACTGGGCCCCAGGAGCTGAGGTGTCGACCCAGCCATTCTGCACTAGGAAATCTGGTCTGAAGTGCCGGGTGTGGAACCTCTGCATGCGGGACCCTAGGAGCACGTGAAATTAGACAAAGCACAAAGGATAAAAAAGGTTAGACTTGACTTTATTGCCCAGATTCTATTTTTATCTCCCAGGGATTTTTAATGGGCTTTGCTGGGGACAAACCCCCCCTCTGCCTTTTGTCCCGTTCCTCATTCTTGGAGTGCTGAGGGTGCAGACCCTTCTTCTGTAACTGCTGAGTGCTGAGTTGGGAGCCCTCATACCCTGGGGCGAGGGTCAGAGCTTCTCCCCAGCAGCCTCCAGGTGACGTTGATTGTCCCCAGGCCCCCTGCCTCCCTGCTCGTCCACCTGAGCAGCAGCATTGGAAGTGTTATAGATTCTAATGACCTTTAAGGGTCCAGGAAAGAGATGTGCAGAGACGCTGTGGGGGCCGGTTTCACCCCGCCCCACATTTGTTCGGCCACCTTAGGCCGACCGTTTCTGCCAGCCTAGATGCTCTGACCAGTAGTCTGCGCTTTCTTCAATTAGGCCCCTGAATTAACGTACAAACAGCACCAGGTGTCAGAGCCCTGCCCGCTCAACTCCCAGACAGTCCAGGGTCAGTGGTGATCAAGGACCATGATGGCCACTGAGTCAACAGCCTTTTGAAGTAAACAAGAGTCCAGCCGGTCTTACTGGCCACCATCATCACGGTGTCTGTAGGCTTTTCTATGGTGACAGTGCGATATACGGTTCCCCCGCCAAGATTATTAGCTCCCCTCTGGGTGCAGTAAGTCCGGCAAGCAGTAGTCTACTCTTTTGGGACACACTCTTGTTGTTTTATGAGAGAAACTCCAGGTCAAGTGATGTTCACACGAGTCGTCATGGTGCCCTGTTGCCCCCGGTTATCTCTCTGGATGTTGGAGTTGGAGGGCCTCCTCACTCGAGGTCGGTGTGCCCACGGAGCGAACCCTGCAACTTCAGGGCATGGTTGGTGGTTAGGATCACCACGTGGGGTCCTTTTCCCTTAGGAGGGAGGTGGCCTTTTGGGCTGCTGATTTCCAGGTTTTTAGATACCGCCAGTATCTTGGCCAGATGTGGCAGTGGGCCAAGCCCCTTGGTGACCATAGTTTATCCTACCTGGATGGCATTCTTGCATTGTTCCATTTCAAGTGGTCCCAGGTTTTGCACTAATTCTCCAATGGCGATTCACCTTTCACCGGGAATGTAAAGGTCAAAGGGTTTAGCTAAATTAGGGAGTTCCAGGGCAAGGGTCTGAATTGACTGCTCTTTCCATTCTTGAAAGGCCACTTCTGGATTCTATTCAAAAGGATCATCATCTTTTCCTTTCAGTGTTTCATATAGAGGCCCAGCTAGTAGACTGTAGTTAGGGATCCAGAAGCAGCAAACCCTGGCCTCCCCAGGAACCCCTAAGCTGTCTTCTAGTTTTAGAAAGGGGTAAGGCTGAAAATGGTTTCTTCCCTTTCCTGGGATGGACTTCTCCAACCTTCTGTGAGAATGAAGCCCAGGCAGGTCACGGCAGTCTGTGATATTTGAGCTTTTTCTTGGACAACTTCTATCCTTTATTGGCTTGGTAGTTCAGAGGCCTCCTTAGTAGGGCTGGCGATCAGAATGTCGTCTGCATATTGAAGGAGGGTTTCCTTTTCCAGAGGTAGAACTTTTAGGTCTTTAGCTAAGCTTTCCCCAAAGATGGTGTGGGAATTTTTGCACCCTTGGGGCCAGACGGCCCGGAAGTATTGTTTTCGTTGTATGTTGAGTCCTGCCACTCACAAGCCAAAATTTCTTGTGACTCTGGGACTAATGGAATACAAAAGAAGGCATCATTGAAGACTAATACAGAATACCATGTCCTGGTGGTTGGTAGAATGACCAGCAGGGTGTAGGAATTAGGAGCAACTGGAGGTATATCCTCGGTGGCTTCACTGACTGTCCTGACATCCTTTACCAGGTCCCCAGCAGCCCATGGGGCTCTCGTGGTCAGACCAATCCCAGAATATGGAGCTCACCTGGGCAGGTACCCCACCCCCACCCCAGCCCACAGGGCTCTCGTGGTCAGGCCCCTCCCAGGATACAGAGCTACCCTTGCAGGTACCGTGGCAGGGCTGGGCACACAGGAACCGTGCACATAGCCCTCATTGCAGAGCACCCCCAGCTCACCTGTCGCTCAGAGCTGACACAGAGCACCTCAGAGCAGGACTTGAACTAACAAACAGCAGCTGCGACAGGTCTGTGACCCTGGGCATCACTCCGTGAGGCCTCCCTCCACCTGGTCTTCCAGAGACTTCCACTGCACCCGGGGCACCAGGCCTCTGTCTCCAACCACCACCCACCCCTCCTCTCCCTGACTCCTGGGTTCCTCTCATTAGGAGAGGGTTTTCTTGAAGTTGTCTCCCACTCATGGGCCAGATAAAATGATTAGAAAACAAGCCAAAGCTGCAGCCCCTTGTCTATCCTGACTCTCAGGAGCCCACACCTGTTCCTTGGACCTGGCCGGTTCAGCAAGTTCCATTTTCTGCAACTGTGAGCCCCTGAGGGGTGATGATTGGCTGACCTGGGCAGCCTTACCGTGCCGGCCAGCCCTCCCCAGGTGTGCCTGGGTTGAGATCACTATAAATACCACTCCAGGCAGCAAGAGCCCCTGCAGCCGTGCCTGACGCCATTTTCTCTGCCCTGTCAGCAGTCTCGGGGCTGGGCTGGTGGGAGGGAGTGAGAGGCCACGGCTTTGTGGGTGGCCCAGTGTGAGTGGGGCTCTGCTGGACTTTCTGCAGCAGTTGCCAGGCTGCCACCTGCTAAAGAAGAAGATGTGTCACCCATACCTGCTGCTGGAATTTCTCCCTGGGCAGAGGTGAGGAAGGAAACAAGCAGTGGGGGCAGGGACAGGACGGGTATCTCAGGCAGGGAAATGGAAATCTTCCAGAAGAGCACCCAGGGCCAGGACCATCCTGGCTGGCCTGCAGGCACCAAGTCGGCCGGCATGCTGTCACTCGTGTGGCTCTATGGCCCTCCCTCTAGGCTTTCAAGTCCTTGTCTATATTCAGGTGTTTTACCTGGGATGGGTGGGAATAGTTCAGCAGCAACTGGCCTGGGGCTCAGCTCACGTTTACTCACAGATGCCTCGGCACGGTGCCCCAGCTTTGCAATGAGGACGCTTGTTGCGTGGGGGCTGCTGGCTGAATGGGAGACGATTCCCCACCACTGACCAACTTCAGAATTGTTTACAACTGGAGCAAGTGCCCTGATACGGTTTTCCTCTGTGGAACTGGTGGGTTCTGTGTTTTTTTTCTCTTTTTCGTTTTGGGTTCAAGGTAGATTTTATTCCTCTTTTTTGTATTTACAGATATAAGCATGGAAATAATTTATTCATATAAATACATGTATGTGAAGGGAATAATTGTTTTTTCTATTGTTTAAATTTTATTTCTTTTTAATTTTGAATTTTATTTTATATTTTTATACAGCAGGTTCTTATTGGTTATCTATTTTATACATATAAATGTATACATGCCAATCCCAGTCTCTCAACTCCTCCCACCACCCCCCCAACAGCTTTCCCCCCTTGTTGTCCATACGTTTGTTGTCTACATCTGTTGCTCTATTTATGCCTTGCAAAATGGTTAATCTGTACAGGTTTTCTAGGTTCCACATATATGCATGAATATACAAGATTTGTTTTTCTCTTTCTGACTTACTTCACTCTGTATGACAGTCTCTAGATGCATCGACGTCTCTACAAATGACCCAATTTCATTCCTTTTCATGGCTTAGTAATATTCCATTTTATATATGTACCACGGCTTTATGCATTCGTCTGTCTGTGGGCATTGAGGTTGCTTCCATTACCTCGATATTGTAAATAGTGATGCAATGAACATTGCGGTGAATGTCTCTTTTTGATTTATGGTTTTGTCTGGGTATATGTCCAGTACTGGGATTGCTGTATCATATGGTAATTCTATTGTTAGTTTCTTAAGAAATTCCATATTGTTCTCCATAGTGACTGTATCAATTTATATTCCCAACAATAGTGGAAGAGGGTTCCTTTTCTCCACACCCTTTCCAGCATTTTTTGCTTGTAGATTTTCTATGATGCATATTCTACCAGGTGTGAGGTGATACCTCATTGTTGAATCCATTTCGTTGAGCAAGGGGTAGGTCTTGTCTATTCCATATTTGGCTTATGGAACGGTATCTGTGCTAATTTCAATCTCTGGTTTAATGCAGCACCCCAACTCACCTTCCCCCTTAAGCAAGCATAAGTTAGTTTTCTAAACTTGAGACCCTGTTCTGTTTTGTAATTCAGTTCATGTGTAGCCAAGTTCACATTCCGTGTATTAGTGATACCTTATGATGTTTCTTTTTCTGTGTGACTTATTTCAGTTAGAATCATCGTGCCTCAATCCACTCATTATGCTGCTACGGGCCTGATGACATAGATTTCATTGCTGAGTGATACTGCATTGTACGTAAGTACCACAACTTCTTTATCCATTTTTCACTTTCTGCGATATTGAAATTGTACCGTAAACCAGGTTCTTGTAAACAGAGCCGTCCCAACCTTTGGGGTGGCTGTGTCTTTTTGATTTTAATTTCCCTAAGCTATAGGACCATAAGTGGAAGTGCCCTAGGCTCTGTTGCTTTGTTTTTTAGATGTTTCAGGAAACACCATACACTTCTCCCGAGTGGCTGTTGGCAATTTACATCCCGCCCATCAGCATAACAAGGCTCCCAGTTCTCCATGGCCTGTCCTGCCTTTCTGGATTTTACACTTTTTTCAGATGGCCCTTTTGACCGGGGGGAAGTGAGACTTCATTGTAGTGCAGATTTCCTTTGCAAGCTTGCTTGGTTGGCCAAAAAGGGCGTATGCGTTTTTTCCTGAATATAGTCAGGAAAAAACGCATACGCCCTTTTTGGCCAAGTTCATCATTGTGGACGTTCTGCCTCTTTTCCTATGCTTTCAATGCAATTCCAGTCTACCTCCTGAAATCGGTTTCCTGCAATTCTGCCCCGCTTTCAAGTCCTCTTGGCAGCCTTACTTCAGTATATTTTTGGACGATAGCTGTCATTTATAACTCTGCAGGTTTGTGAATTACAGTGCCCCTGAGCTCCTTTCTTCAACTCGCTTTCTCGTGAGCTGGCCGCAACACCGCAGGATGGCTTCAGGCCCTAATCTGGTTCCGGCACGGCACGCTGAGCCTTTGGTTAATTCCTCTTCCTGGTGGGAAATGAGAGTTAAATTTGCCCGTCCAGACACCTCCAGCTAGTCTGTCATTGGTTCTCCCTATTCCTGTTCATCTTCCGCAGAAATTGCAAACTGGGCCAAACAGGAGGTTAAAGGCACTGACTCTCCAAGTCGGGAGAGTGTTAGTAAAGCGTCTGGAATGTTGCACCCGAGTACCAGGGGACGAAAACTGACACATATTGGAACACGTCTCCCGATCACACGGTTGATCATACTCTGGGTTCCACATGCATGTTTTAGCTGAAGGAAGAATACCTTAAACCTGGAGAGTTGAGACCCGTGGAATGGGTACCATGCAATATGACTTCAAAGGGTCTTCATTTGCTCACCGAACCTCTCCAGTCCTATCACTGCTGCGTTTATGCCCCTGTACACACGCTTGATTCTCTTTCGGAGACATAGCATTCCCTAGGTTTTAAGCTACTTACTAGTCAGGTACATTCTTAGGCGTTTAATATGGGGTGATGAGTCCGTTTCGTTGAGCAAGGAGTAGCTCTTGTCTATTCCATATTTGGCTTAAGGAACTTTATCTGTGCTCATTTCAATCTCTGGTTTTATGCAGCACCCCAACTCACCTTTCCCCTTAAGCAAGCATAAGTTGGGTTTCTAAATTTGAGACCCTGTTCTGTTTTGTAATTCAGTTCCTGTGTAGCCAAGTTTACATTCCGTGTATTAGTGATATCTTATGATGTTTCTTTTTCTGTGTGACTTATTTCAGTTAGACTCATCGTGCCTCAATCCACTCATTATGCTGCTACGGGCCTGATGACATAGATTTCATTGCTGTGTGATATTGCATTGTACGTAAGTACCACAACTTCTTTATCCATTTTTCACTTTCTGCGATATTGAACTTGTACCGTAAACCAGGTTCTTGTAAACAGAGCCGTCCCAACCTTTGGGGTGGCTGTGTCTTTTTGATTTTAATTTCCCTAAGCTATAGGACCATAAGTGGAAGTGCCCTAGGCTCTGTTGCTTTGTTTTTTAGATGTTTCAGGAAACACCATACACTTCTCCCGAGTGGCTGTTGGCAATTTACATCCCGCCCATCAGCATAACAAGGCTCCCAGTTCTCCATGGCCTGTCCTGCCTTTCTGGATTTTACACTTTTTTCAGATGGCCCTTTTGACCAGGGGGAAGTGAGACTTCATTGTAGTGCAGATTTCCTTTGCAAGCTTGCTTGGTTGGCCAAAAAGGGCGTATGCGTTTTTTCCTGAATATATTCAGGAAAAAACACATACACCCTTTTTGGGCAAGTCAGGTTTTTGAATTGTGTGGCCCTTAGCTCCATTTTTCAGCTCTTAGTTTTGTGATCTTGCCCCATAACCACAGGATTCCTTGAAGCCCTATTCTTCTTCTGGGGCACCTTGCTGTGCCTTTGGTTCATTCTTCTTACTGATGTGAAATTAGAGTGACATGTGCCCATTGAAACCGCTACAGCTAGTTTCTCACTGGTTCCCCCTATTCCCATTCATCCTCCGCACTAACTGAAGACTGTGCGATACCAGAACTTAAAGGCATTGACTCTCCATGTGGGGATGTTGTTAGTAAAGCGGCTGGAATGTCGATCCGGAGCCCCAGGAGAGGAAAAATGTGGTGCGTTTTAGAAACCTTTCCCGATCAGTCGCTGGGTTTCCCAAGCATGGTTTAGCTGTAGGAAGATTCCCTTCAACCTGGAGTGTTGGGACCCTTGGAATGAGTAGCACGAAGTATTGCATTAAACTTTCGGCAGTTGCTCACCGAAGCTCACCAATCCTCTCAGCCCCAAGTGTCCAGCCTTATGTCTTATCCAGCTGTGGGTTTATATGTGGTCAATCCAGGTTGCATCACAGCCCCTGAGCGAATTTTGTAAGAATTTTTCTCTCTTTCATTGTTTCTGCGTTTTGTTTTTAAAATTTATTTCTATAATGGGGTTTAGCTCATTTTCACTGCTGTGTTTGTGCCACTCTGCACACACTTGATTCCCTTATGGAGATATATCAATACATGGGTTTTAAGATTCTTATTACTCAGATATATTTCTCTGCGGTGTATAGGGTGTGTTGAGGCCAGTTCATTGAGCAAGGTGTAGATCTTGTCTAATACCTATTTGGTTTCTTGAACGGTATCTGTGCTAATTTCAAACTCTGGTTTTATGCATCACCCCACCTCTCCTTTCCCCTTAAGCTGACATAAGTGTGTTTTCTAAATGTGAGACACTGTTCTGTTCTGTAATTCATTTCTTGTGCAGCCATATTTACCCTCCCTCTATAAGTGATATCTTATGATATGTTTCTTTTTCTGTTTGACTTATTTCAAGTAGTATTATCGGACCTAAATCCACTCTTTATCCTTCTACTAGCCTTATTACATTGATTTCATGGTGAAGAGATATTCCATTGTACATAAGTACCACATCTTCTTTATCCATTGTTCTCTTTCCTGGGATATTTAAGGTGTACTGAAGTTGAGGTTCTTGTAAACAGAGTAGCCCTAAACTGTGGTGTGCTTGTGTCTTGTTGATTTTTAGACTTCCCTAGATATACTCCCATGATTGGAAGTGTCCTATGCTCTGTAGCTCTGTTTTTAGATGATTTAGGAACCACCATACACTTCTCCAGAGTGGCTCTCGGCAGTTCACACACTGCCCATCAGTGTATAAAGGCTCCCTGTTCTCCATGGCCTGTCCTGCATTTCTGGTTTTTACAATTTTTTAGGATGGCCCTTTTGACCGGTGGGAAATGAGACTTCTTTGTTGTGCACATTTGCATTGCTTGCTTGCTTCGTTGCCCATAAAGTGCGTATGCGTTTTTTCCTGGATATAATCAGGAAAAATCGCATACGCCCTTTTGGGCCAACTGCATCATTGTCGAAATTCTGCCGCTTTTCATGTGCGTTAAAGACGAGTCCAATCTATCTCTTGAAATCTGTTTCTTGCAATTCTGTCTTGCATTCAGATCCTCTTCTTTGCCTTACCTCAACATATTTTTGGACGTTAGTTTTCATTTATAACTCTGCAGGTTTGTGAATTGCAGTGACCCTGAGCTCCATGTTTTAAGTTGCTCTTTTGTGAGCTGGCCTCAAACCCGCAGGATTGCTTCAGGCCCTATTTTGGCTCCGGCGAGGCAGGCTGAGCCTTTTTTTAATTCTTATTCTTAATGGGAAATTAGAGTGATATGTGCCCGTCCAAACCCTTACAACTCTTCTCTCATTGGTTCCCCCTCTTCCCGTTCATCCTCCTCACAATTTGCAAAATGTGTGAAACAGAAGTTTAAATGTGCTGATTCTCCAAGTGGGGAGCTTCTAAGTAACGTGGCTGGAATGGTGAACAGGAGCACCAGGAGAGGATAAATGAGGTGCATTTTAGACACATCTCCCGATCACATGGTGTACAGTCCTCTGGGTTTTCCATGCATGTTTTAGCTGTAGGAAGATCCCTTGAACCTGCAGATTTGGGACCCATTGAATGGGTACCAGGTAGTATTACTTTAAAGGGTGTGCATTTCCTCACCCAACCTCACATTTCTCTTAGCGCAAACAGTTTCCAGCCTTATGTCTCATCCTGCTGTGGGTCTAGATGTGTTCAATCCATGTTGCATCACCGTCCCTGAGGAAAAGTTGTAAGAGGTTTTCTCTGTCTCTCTGTCGTTTATTTTTTTCAATTTATTACTATATTGGTTACAGCTGATTTTCAAAGCTCTGTTTCTTGCTGCTGTACATCCACTTGATTCACGTACAGAGAGACATCAATAAATTCTTTTTCAGATTCTTACCAGTCGTATATATTCTTTTCTGGTGACTTGAGTGTGCTGAGTGCAGTTCTTTTAGCTACCGTGTAGGCCTTGTTGATTATCAGTTTGGTATTTGGAATGGTATCTTTGCTAATTTCAACCTCCTGGATGATGCCTCACCCCTCCCCACCTTTCCCGTTTAGCAGCCTTATGCGTGTTTTCTACATATTTGACTATGTTTTTGTTTTGTAATTTATTTCATGTGTAGCCATTTTGGATTCCACCTTTAAGTGATATCTTATGATATGTGTCTTCTTCTTTTTGAATTCTGTCACTTAGAATGATCATACGTAACTCCTCCGGAGTTGTTACAGCTGGCCATATTTCATTGATTTCCAGGCTGAATAATATTCCACTCTACCTAAGTACCACATCTCTATCCATTTTTTCCCTCCAGAGACATTTGAGTTATATCTTAGTCGAGGATCTTTTAAACAGAGAGGGGGTAAACATTGGGGTGCCTGTGTCCTCTCGATTTTTGTTTTTCCCAAGATATACGCCCATGAGTGCAAGTGCCCTATGCTCTGTAGCTCATTGTTTAGATGCTTTAGTAAACACAATACACTTCTCCAGAATGGCCGTTGGCAATATACATTTCCACTATAAGTCTCACAGGGCTCCCTCTTCTCCTTGCCCTGTCCTGCATTTCTGTTGTTTACGCTTTATGAGGATGGCTCTTCTGACTGATGCGAAGTGATGTCTTTTGTAGTATTGACTTCCAGTGCCCACCTGTTTGGTTGGCTAAAAAGGTGTACGCTCTTTTCTTGAATATATACACAAAAAAACGCATACACCCTTTTTGGCCAACTGCAATGTTGGCAATGTTCAGCTCCTTTTCTTGTACTTAACGGCGAGTCCTTTCTACCTCCTCAAATCCCTTTCCTGCCATTCTCCCTTGCTTACAAGTCCTTTTCTCTGACTTTCCTCAAGACATTTTTCAGTGATGGATATTTTCAACTCTGCAGTTTTGTGAATTTTACTGCCCCTGAGTTCTATTGTTCAACTTGTGTTTATGGGAACTGGCCACAAAGCAGCGGGATTTCCTCAAGCCCTATACTGTTTCCATGGGCAACCCTAGCCTTTGGTCAATTCGTCTTCCTGATTGGAAATTAGAGTGACATGTGCCTGTCTGAACACGTAGGACTTGTCTCTCATTGTTCCTCATCCTTCCGCTTCATCCTCTGGACAAATTCCAAACTGTACACAACAGGATGTTGACAGTGCTGACATCTCCAAGTGGGGAGACTGTTAGTAAAGACGCTGGAGGGGTGAACCCGAGCACCAGGAGATGAGGAGATGAGATGCCTTTTCCAAACTCTTCCCGATCAGACGGTATACCATCCTCTGGGTGTGACAGACATGTTTTAGCAGTAGGAAGAGTCCCATTCATGTAAGGAGAACACCAGGGCTTTTTCAAAATCAGTGTCTCCCCGAAACCCAAACTGGGGAATTTTTTAAGCTACGGCTACACATATGTTCATTAAGGGCCTTGGGAAGTAGGCAGAGTCCAAACTTTAGATGATTGAAGTCTTCAGGGTCAGAAGCACTCACCACCAGCTTCCCTTAGGTTACACTTTAACTGTCATTGATAGATGATGTCAATAAAAATATCTATTCTTTTTCAGATTATTTCCCCTTATAGGTTATTGCAAAATGTTGAGTGTAGTTCCCTGTGCTATACATTAGTTCCTTGTTGATGATCTATTTTATACATAGCAGTGTGTATGTGTTCATCCCAAACTGTTAATTTATCCCTCCTCCCACCTTTCCCCTTTGGTAATAAGAAATTATAAGATTTTATACTTCTCAGAAATGGGGGAGCTGAAAGAGAGGTATCATTTTCAATGGAAAAGCATTTAAAACAAGATTGAAGGTTTAACCAAGATTATTAGATGTACATCCTTGGAAAGAAATCACTTCATTTCTCTAATATTGAGCTGACAAATAAGACAAACCTTTTCACTGAACTTGCTTATAATAAAGTGATGGAAATATCCAATGGAAGTGTTAGAAACATCTTATTTTACCCGAGCCTTATACACTGTTCTATGTTAACTACACTTTGGCTCACACATCTGTTCATTGAGGTTACAATAGTCTCAATTTCTGTTACTGATCCTCCAGAGTGGACCCCAACAAGTGTCCCCCTGCCCAGTGTCATTGGGGCCAACAGATCGAGACTGAGTTTGGTTCACAAGCAAAGGAAACTTTATATTTTGATCAGAGAATGGAGAGGTGAGAGCATGTACTACCCCGTGGGCTGTGGGCTGGGCTGCTGTGTAGAGATCCTGTCAGAGTCAGTGGGAGGGAGGGGGCGGAGCTCTCGAGGGCCGGGTTGGCTGTAGCTCAGGCTCTATATCGCGGAGTCTGCACTGGGCCCCAGGAGCTGAGGTGTCGACCCAGCCATTCTGCACTAGGAAATCTGGTCTGAAGTGCCGGGTGTGGAACCTCTGCATGCGGGACCCTAGGAGCACGTGAAATTAGACAAAGCACAAAGGATAAAAAAGGTTAGACTTGACTTTATTGCCCAGATTCTATTTTTATCTCCCAGGGATTTTTAATGGGCTTTGCTGGGGACAAACCCCCCCTCTGCCTTTTGTCCCGTTCCTCATTCTTGGAGTGCTGAGGGTGCAGACCCTTCTTCTGTAACTGCTGAGTGCTGAGTTGGGAGCCCTCATACCCTGGGGCGAGGGTCAGAGCTTCTCCCCAGCAGCCTCCAGGTGACGTTGATTGTCCCCAGGCCCCCTGCCTCCCTGCTCGTCCACCTGAGCAGCAGCATTGGAAGTGTTATAGATTCTAATGACCTTTAAGGGTCCAGGAAAGAGATGTGCAGAGACGCTGTGGGGGCCGGTTTCACCCCGCCCCACATTTGTTCGGCCACCTTAGGCCGACCGTTTCTGCCAGCCTAGATGCTCTGACCAGTAGTCTGCGCTTTCTTCAATTAGGCCCCTGAATTAACGTACAAACAGCACCAGGTGTCAGAGCCCTGCCCGCTCAACTCCCAGACAGTCCAGGGTCAGTGGTGATCAAGGACCATGATGGCCACTGAGTCAACAGCCTTTTGAAGTAAACAAGAGTCCAGCCGGTCTTACTGGCCACCATCATCACGGTGTCTGTAGGCTTTTCTATGGTGACAGTGCGATATACGGTTCCCCCGCCAAGATTATTAGCTCCCCTCTGGGTGCAGTAAGTCCGGCAAGCAGTAGTCTACTCTTTTGGGACACACTCTTGTTGTTTTATGAGAGAAACTCCAGGTCAAGTGATGTTCACACGAGTCGTCATGGTGCCCTGTTGCCCCCGGTTATCTCTCTGGATGTTGGAGTTGGAGGGCCTCCTCACTCGAGGTCGGTGTGCCCACGGAGCGAACCCTGCAACTTCAGGGCATGGTTGGTGGTTAGGATCACCACGTGGGGTCCTTTTCCCTTAGGAGGGAGGTGGCCTTTTGGGCTGCTGATTTCCAGGTTTTTAGATACCGCCAGTATCTTGGCCAGATGTGGCAGTGGGCCAAGCCCCTTGGTGACCATAGTTTATCCTACCTGGATGGCATTCTTGCATTGTTCCATTTCAAGTGGTCCCAGGTTTTGCACTAATTCTCCAATGGCGATTCACCTTTCACCGGGAATGTAAAGGTCAAAGGGTTTAGCTAAATTAGGGAGTTCCAGGGCAAGGGTCTGAATTGACTGCTCTTTCCATTCTTGAAAGGCCACTTCTGGATTCTATTCAAAAGGATCATCATCTTTTCCTTTCAGTGTTTCATATAGAGGCCCAGCTAGTAGACTGTAGTTAGGGATCCAGAAGCAGCAAACCCTGGCCTCCCCAGGAACCCCTAAGCTGTCTTCTAGTTTTAGAAAGGGGTAAGGCTGAAAATGGTTTCTTCCCTTTCCTGGGATGGACTTCTCCAACCTTCTGTGAGAATGAAGCCCAGGCAGGTCACGGCAGTCTGTGATATTTGAGCTTTTTCTTGGACAACTTCTATCCTTTATTGGCTTGGTAGTTCAGAGGCCTCCTTAGTAGGGCTGGCGATCAGAATGTCGTCTGCATATTGAAGGAGGGTTTCCTTTTCCAGAGGTAGAACTTTTAGGTCTTTAGCTAAGCTTTCCCCAAAGATGGTGTGGGAATTTTTGCACCCTTGGGGCCAGACGGCCCGGAAGTATTGTTTTCGTTGTATGTTGAGTCCTGCCACTCACAAGCCAAAATTTCTTGTGACTCTGGGACTAATGGAATACAAAAGAAGGCATCATTGAAGACTAATACAGAATACCATGTCCTGGTGGTTGGTAGAATGACCAGCAGGGTGTAGGAATTAGGAGCAACTGGAGGTATATCCTCGGTGGCTTCACTGACTGTCCTGACATCCTTTACCAGGTCCCCAGCAGCCCATGGGGCTCTCGTGGTCAGACCAATCCCAGAATATGGAGCTCACCTGGGCAGGTACCCCACCCCCACCCCAGCCCACAGGGCTCTCGTGGTCAGGCCCCTCCCAGGATACAGAGCTACCCTTGCAGGTACCGTGGCAGGGCTGGGCACACAGGAACCGTGCACATAGCCCTCATTGCAGAGCACCCCCAGCTCACCTGTCGCTCAGAGCTGACACAGAGCACCTCAGAGCAGGACTTGAACTAACAAACAGCAGCTGCGACAGGTCTGTGACCCTGGGCATCACTCCGTGAGGCCTCCCTCCACCTGGTCTTCCAGAGACTTCCACTGCACCCGGGGCACCAGGCCTCTGTCTCCAACCACCACCCACCCCTCCTCTCCCTGACTCCTGGGTTCCTCTCATTAGGAGAGGGTTTTCTTGAAGTTGTCTCCCACTCATGGGCCAGATAAAATGATTAGAAAACAAGCCAAAGCTGCAGCCCCTTGTCTATCCTGACTCTCAGGAGCCCACACCTGTTCCTTGGACCTGGCCGGTTCAGCAAGTTCCATTTTCTGCAACTGTGAGCCCCTGAGGGGTGATGATTGGCTGACCTGGGCAGCCTTACCGTGCCGGCCAGCCCTCCCCAGGTGTGCCTGGGTTGAGATCACTATAAATACCACTCCAGGCAGCAAGAGCCCCTGCAGCCGTGCCTGACGCCATTTTCTCTGCCCTGTCAGCAGTCTCGGGGCTGGGCTGGTGGGAGGGAGTGAGAGGCCACGGCTTTGTGGGTGGCCCAGTGTGAGTGGGGCTCTGCTGGACTTTCTGCAGCAGTTGCCAGGCTGCCACCTGCTAAAGAAGAAGATGTGTCACCCATACCTGCTGCTGGAATTTCTCCCTGGGCAGAGGTGAGGAAGGAAACAAGCAGTGGGGGCAGGGACAGGACGGGTATCTCAGGCAGGGAAATGGAAATCTTCCAGAAGAGCACCCAGGGCCAGGACCATCCTGGCTGGCCTGCAGGCACCAAGTCGGCCGGCATGCTGTCACTCGTGTGGCTCTATGGCCCTCCCTCTAGGCTTTCAAGTCCTTGTCTATATTCAGGTGTTTTACCTGGGATGGGTGGGAATAGTTCAGCAGCAACTGGCCTGGGGCTCAGCTCACGTTTACTCACAGATGCCTCGGCACGGTGCCCCAGCTTTGCAATGAGGACGCTTGTTGCGTGGGGGCTGCTGGCTGAATGGGAGACGATTCCCCACCACTGACCAACTTCAGAATTGTTTACAACTGGAGCAAGTGCCCTGATACGGTTTTCCTCTGTGGAACTGGTGGGTTCTGTGTTTTTTTTCTCTTTTTCGTTTTGGGTTCAAGGTAGATTTTATTCCTCTTTTTTGTATTTACAGATATAAGCATGGAAATAATTTATTCATATAAATACATGTATGTGAAGGGAATAATTGTTTTTTCTATTGTTTAAATTTTATTTCTTTTTAATTTTGAATTTTATTTTATATTTTTATACAGCAGGTTCTTATTGGTTATCTATTTTATACATATAAATGTATACATGCCAATCCCAGTCTCTCAACTCCTCCCACCACCCCCCCAACAGCTTTCCCCCCTTGTTGTCCATACGTTTGTTGTCTACATCTGTTGCTCTATTTATGCCTTGCAAAATGGTTAATCTGTACAGGTTTTCTAGGTTCCACATATATGCATGAATATACAAGATTTGTTTTTCTCTTTCTGACTTACTTCACTCTGTATGACAGTCTCTAGATGCATCGACGTCTCTACAAATGACCCAATTTCATTCCTTTTCATGGCTTAGTAATATTCCATTTTATATATGTACCACGGCTTTATGCATTCGTCTGTCTGTGGGCATTTAGGTTGCTTCCATTACCTCGATATTGTAAATAGTGATGCAATGAACATTGCGGTGAATGTCTCTTTTTGATTTATGGTTTTGTCTGGGTATATGTCCAGTACTGGGATTGCTGTATCATATGGTAATTCTATTGTTAGTTTCTTAAGAAATTCCATATTGTTCTCCATAGTAACTGTATCAATTTATATTCCCAACAATAGTGGAAGAGGGTTCCTTTTCTCCACACCCTTTCCAGCATTTTTTGCTTGTAGATTTTCTATGATGCCTATTCTACCAGGTGTGAGGTGATACCTCATTGTTGAATCCATTTCGTTGAGCAAGGGGTAGGTCTTGTCTATTCCATATTTGGCTTATGGAACGGTATCTGTGCTAATTTCAAACTCTGGTTTAATGCAGCACCCCAACTCACCTTCCCCCTTAAGCAAGCATAAGTTAGTTTTCTAAACTTGAGACCCTGTTCTGTTTTGTAATTCAGTTCATGTGTAGCCAAGTTCACATTCCGTGTATTAGTGATACCTTATGATGTTTCTTTTTCTGTGTGACTTATTTCAGTTAGAATCATCGTGCCTCAATCCACTCATTATGCTGCTATGGGCCTGATGACATAGATTTCATTGCTGAGTGATACTGCATTGTACGTAAGTACCACAACTTCTTTATCCATTTTTCACTTTCTGCGATATTGAACTTGTACCGTAAACCAGGCTCTTGTAAACAGCCGTCCCAACTTTGGGGTGGCTGTGTCTTTTTGATTTTAATTTCCCTAAGCTATAGGACCATAAGTGGAAGTGCCCTAGGCTCTGTTGCTTTGTTTTTTAGATGTTTCAGGAAACACCATACACTTCTCCCGAGTGGCTGTTGGCAATTTACATCCCGCCCATCAGCATAACAAGGCTCCCAGTTCTCCATGGCCTGTCCTGCCTTTCTGGATTTTACACTTTTTTCAGATGGCCCTTTTGACCGGGGGGAAGTGAGACTTCATTGTAGTGCAGATTTCCTTTGCAAGCTTGCTTGGTTGGCCAAAAAGGGCGTATGCGTTTTTTCCTGAATATAGTCAGGAAAAAACGCATACGCCCTTTTTGGCCAAGTGCATCATTGTGGACGTTCTGCCTCTTTTCCTATGCTTTAAATGCAGTTCCAGTCTACCTCCTGAAATCGGTTTCCTGCAATTATGCCCCGCTTTCAAGTCCTCTTGGCAGCCTTACTTCAGTATATTTTTGGACGATAGCTGTCATTTATAACTCTGCAGGTTTGTGAATTACAGTGCCCCTGAGCTCCTTTCTTCAACTCGCTTTCTCGTGAGCTGGCCGCAACACCGCAGGATGGCTTCAGGCCCTAATCTTGTTCCGGCACGGCACGCTGAGCCTTTGGTTAATTCCTCTTCCTGGTGGGAAATGAGAGTTAAATTTGCCCGTCCAGACACCTCCAGCTAGTCTGTCATTGGTTCTCCCTATTCCTGTTCATCTTCCGCAGAAATTGCAAACTGGGCCAAACAGGAGGTTAAAGGCACTGACTCTCCAAGTCGGGAGAGTGTTAGTAAAGCGTCTGGAATGTTGCACCCGAGTACCAGGGGACGAAAACTGACACATATTGGAACACGTCTCCCGATCACACGGTTGATCATACTCTGGGTTCCACATGCATGTTTTAGCTGAAGGAAGAATACCTTAAACCTGGAGAGTTGAGACCCGTGGAATGGGTACCATGCAATATGACTTCAAAGGGTCTTCATTTGCTCACCGAACCTCTCCAGTCCTATCACTGCTGCGTTTATGCCCCTGTACACACGCTTGATTCTCTTTCGGAGACATAGCATTCCCTAGGTTTTAAGCTACTTCCTAGTCAGGTACATTCTTAGGCGTTTAATATGGGGTGATGAGTCCGTTTCGTTGAGCAAGGAGTAGCTGTTGTCTATTCCATATTTGGCTTAAGGAACTTTATCTGTGCTCATTTCAATCTCTGGTTTTATGCAGCACCCCAACTCACCTTTCCCCTTAAGCAAGCATAAGTTGGTTTTCTAAATTTGAGACCCTGTTCTGTTTTGTAATTCAGTTCCTGTGTAGCCAAGTTTACATTCCGTGTATTAGTGATATCTTATGATGTTTCTTTTTCTGTGTGACTTATTTCAGTTAGAATCATCATACCTGAATCCACTCATTATGCTGCTATGGGCCTGATGACATAGATTTCATTGCTGTGTGATATTGCATTGTACGTAAGTACCACAACTTCTTTATCCATTTTTCACTTTCTGCGATATTGAACTTGTACCGTAAACCAGGTTCTTGTAAACAGAGCCGTCCCAACCTTTGGGGTGGCTGTGTCTTTTTGATTTTAATTTCCCTAAGCTATAGGACCATAAGTGGAAGTGCCCTAGGCTCTGTTGCTTTGTTTTTTAGATGTTTCAGGAAACACCATACACTTCTCCCGAGTGGCTGTTGGCAATTGACATCCCGCCCATCAGCATAACAAGGCTCCCAGTTCTCCATGGCCTGTCCTGCCTTTCTGGATTTTACACTTTTTTCAGATGGCCCTTTTG
This sequence comes from Lagenorhynchus albirostris, assembly GCF_949774975.1. NCBI lineage: Eukaryota > Metazoa > Chordata > Mammalia > Artiodactyla > Delphinidae > Lagenorhynchus > Lagenorhynchus albirostris. The sequence continues at coordinate 63,987 of NW_026783412.1, read as the reverse complement.
ACCGGGGGGAATTGAGACTTCATTGTAGTGCAGATTTCCTTTGCAAGCTTGCTTGGTTGGCCAAAAAGGGCGTATGCGTTTTTTCCTGAATATATTCAGGAAAAAACACATACACCCTTTTTGGGCAAGTCAGGTTTTTGAATTGCGTGGCCCTTAGCTCCATTTTTCAGCTCTTAGTTTTGTGATCTTGCCCCATAACCACAGGATTCCTTGAAGCCCTATTCTTCTTCTGGGGCACCTTGCTGTGCCTTTGGTTCATTCTTCTTACTGATGTGAAATTAGAGTGACATGTGCCCATTGAAACCGCTACAGCTAGTTTCTCACTGGTTCCCCCTATTCCCATTCATCCTCCGCACTAACTGAAGACTGTGCGATACCAGAACTTAAAGGCATTGACTCTCCATGTGGGGATGTTGTTAGTAAAGCGGCTGGAATGTCGATCCGGAGCCCTAGGAGAGGAAAAATGTGGTGCGTTTTAGAAACTTTTCCCGATCAGTCGCTGGGTTTCCCAAGCATGGTTTAGCTGTAGGAAGATTCCCTTCAACCTGGAGTGTTGGGACCCTTGGAATGAGTAGCACGAAGTATTGCATTAAACTTTCGGCAGTTGCTCACCGAAGCTCACCAATCCTCTCAGCCCCAAGTGTCCAGCCTTATGTCTTATCCAGCTGTGGGTTTATATGTGGTCAATCCAGGTTGCATCACAGCCCCTGAGCGAATTTTGTAAGAATTTTTCTCTCTTTCATTGTTTCTGCGTTTTGTTTTTAAAATTTATTTCTATAATGGGGTTTAGCTCATTTTCACTGCTGTGTTTGTGCCGCTCTGCACACACTTGATTCCCTTATGGAGATATATCAATACATGGGTTTTAAGATTCTTATTACTCAGATATATTTCTCTGCGGTGTATAGGGTGTGTTGAGGCCAGTTCATTGAGCAAGGTGTAGATCTTGTCTAATACCTATTTGGTTTCTTGAACGGTATCTGTGCTAATTTCAAACTCTGGTTTTATGCATCACCCCACCTCTCCTTTCCCCTTAAGCTGACATAAGTGTGTTTTCTAAATGTGAGACACTGTTCTGTTCTGTAATTCATTTCTTGTGCAGCCATATTTACCCTCCCTCTATAAGTGATATCTTATGATATGTTTCTTTTTCTGTTTGACTTATTTCAAGTAGTATTATCGGACCTAAATCCACTCTTTATCCTTCTACTAGCCTTATTACATTGATTTCATGGTGAAGAGATATTCCATTGTACATAAGTACCACATCTTCTTTATCCATTGTTCTCTTTCCTGGGATATTTAAGGTGTACTGAAGTTGAGGTTCTTGTAAACAGAGTAGCCCTAAACTGTGGTGTGCTTGTGTCTTGTTGATTTTTAGACTTCCCTAGATATACTCCCATGATTGGAAGTGTCCTATGCTCTGTAGCTCTGTTTTTAGATGATTTAGGAACCACCATACACTTCTCCAGAGTGGCTCTCGGCAGTTCACACACTGCCCATCAGCGTATAAAGGCTCCCTGTTCTCCATGGCCTGTCCTGCATTTCTGGTTTTTACAATTTTTTAGGATGGCCCTTTTGACCGGTGGGAAATGAGACTTCTTTGTTGTGCACATTTGCATTGCTTGCTTGCTTCGTTGCCCATAAAGTGCGTATGCGTTTTTTCCTGGATATAATCAGGAAAAATCGCATACGCCCTTTTGGGCCAACTGCATCATTGTCGAAATTCTGCCGCTTTTCATGTGCGTTAAAGACGAGTCCAATCTATCTCTTGAAATCTGTTTCTTGCAATTCTGTCTTGCATTCAGATCCTCTTCTTTGCCTTACCTCAACATATTTTTGGACGTTAGTTTTCATTTATAACTCTGCAGGTTTGTGAATTGCAGTGACCCTGAGCTCCATGTTTTAAGTTGCTCTTTTGTGAGCTGGCCTCAAACCCGCAGGATTGCTTCAGGCCCTATTTTGGCTCCGGCGAGGCAGGCTGAGCCTTTTTTTAATTCTTATTCTTAATGGGAAATTAGAGTGATATGTGCCCGTCCAAACCCCTACAACTCTTCTCTCATTGGTTCCCCCTCTTCCCGTTCATCCTCCTCACAATTTGCAAAATGTGTGAAACAGAAGTTTAAATGTGCTGATTCTCCAAGTGGGGAGCTTCTAAGTAACGTGGCTGGAATGGTGAACAGGAGCACCAGGAGAGGATAAATGAGGTGCATTTTAGACACATCTCCCGATCACATGGTGTACAGTCCTCTGGGTTTTCCATGCATGTTTTAGCTGTAGGAAGATCCCTTGAACCTGCAGATTTGGGACCCATTGAATGGGTACCAGGTAGTATTACTTTAAAGGGTGTGCATTTCCTCACCCAACCTCACATTTCTCTTAGCGCAAACAGTTTCCAGCCTTATGTCTCATCCTGCTGTGGGTCTAGATGTGTTCAATCCATGTTGCATCACCGTCCCTGAGGAAAAGTTGTAAGAGGTTTTCTCTGTCTCTCTGTCGTTTATTTTTTTCAATTTATTACTATATTGGTTACAGCTGATTTTCAAAGCTCTGTTTCTTGCTGCTGTACATCCACTTGATTCACGTACAGAGAGACATCAATAAATTCTTTTTCAGATTCTTACCAGTCGTATATATTCTTTTCCGGTGACTTGAGTGTGCTGAGTGCAGTTCTTTTAGCTACCGTGTAGGCCTTGTTGATTATCAGTTTGGTATTTGGAATGGTATCTTTGCTAATTTCAACCTCCTGGATGATGCCTCACCCCTCCCCACCTTTCCCGTTTAGCAGCCTTATGCGTGTTTTCTACATATTTGACTATGTTTTTGTTTTGTAATTTATTTCATGTGTAGCCATTTTGGATTCCACCTTTAAGTGATATCTTATGATATGTGTCTTCTTCTTTTTGAATTCTGTCACTTAGAATGATCATACGTAACTCCTCCGGAGTTGTTACAGCTGGCCATATTTCATTGATTTCCAGGCTGAATAATATTCCACTCTACCTAAGTACCACATCTCTATCCATTTTTTCCCTCCAGAGACATTTAAGTTATATCCTAGTCGAGGATCTTTTAAACAGAGAGGGGGTAAACATTGGGGTGCCTGTGTCCTCTCGATTTTTGTTTTTCCCAAGATATACGCCCATGAGTGCAAGTGCCCTATGCTCTGTAGCTCATTGTTTAGATGCTTTAGTAAACACAATACACTTCTCCAGAATGGCCGTTGGCAATATACATTTCCACTATAAGTCTCACAGGGCTCCCTCTTCTCCTTGCCCTGTCCTGCATTTCTGTTGTTTATGCTTTATGAGGATGGCTCTTCTGACTGATGCGAAGTGATGTCTTTTGTAGTATTGACTTCCAGTGCCCACCTGTTTGGTTGGCTAAAAAGGTGTACGCTCTTTTCTTGAATATATACACAAAAAAACGCATACACCCTTTTTGGCCAACTGCAATGTTGGCAATGTTCAGCTCCTTTTCTTGTGCTTAACGGCGAGTCCTTTCTACCTCCTCAAATCCCTTTCCTGCCATTCTCCCTTGCTTACAAGTCCTTTTCTCTGACTTTCCTCAAGACATTTTTCAGTGATGGATATTTTCAACTCTGCAGTTTTGTGAATTTTACTGCCCCTGAGTTCTATTGTTCAACTTGTGTTTATGGGAACTGGCCACAAAGCAGCGGGATTTCCTCAAGCCCTATACTGTTTCCATGGGCAACCCTAGCCTTTGGTCAATTCGTCTTCCTGATTGGAAATTAGAGTGACATGTGCCTGTCTGAACACGTAGGACTTGTCTCTCATTGTTCCTCATCCTTCCGCTTCATCCTCTGGACAAATTCCAAACTGTACGCAACAGGATGTTGACAGTGCTGACATCTCCAAGTGGGGAGACTGTTAGTAAAGACGCTGGAGGGGTGAACCCGAGCACCAGGAGATGAGGAGATGAGATGCCTTTTCCAAACTCTTCCCGATCAGACGGTATACCATCCTCTGGGTGTGACAGACATGTTTTAGCAGTAGGAAGAGTCCCATTCATGTAAGGAGAACACCAGGGCTTTTTCAAAATCAGTGTCTCCCCGAAACCCAAACTGGGGAATTTTTTAAGCTACGGCTACACATATGTTCATTAAGGGCCTTGGGAAGTAGGCAGAGTCCAAACTTTAGATGATTGAAGTCTTCAGGGTCAGAAGCACTCACCACCAGCTTCCCTTAGGTTACACTTTAACTGTCATTGATAGATGATGTCAATAAAAATATCTATTCTTTTTCAGATTATTTCCCCTTATAGGTTATTGCAAAATGTTGAGTGTAGTTCCCTGTGCTATACAGTAGTTCCTTGTTGATGATCTATTTTATACATAGCAGTGTGTATGTGTTCATCCCAAACTGTTAATTTATCCCTCCTCCCACCTTTCCCCTTTGGTAATAAGAAATTATAAGATTTTATACTTCTCAGAAATGGGGGAGCTGAAAGAGAGGTATCATTTTCAATGGAAAAGCATTTAAAACAAGATTGAAGGTTTAACCAAGATTATTAGATGTACATCCTTGGAAAGAAATCACTTCATTTCTCTAATATTGAGCTGACAAATAAGACAAACCTTTTCACTGAACTTGCTTATAATAAAGTGATGGAAATATCCAATGGAAGTGTTAGAAACATCTTATTTTACCCGAGCCTTATACACTGTTCTATGTTAATTACACTTTGGCTCACACATCTGTTCATTGAGGTTACAATAGTCTCAATTTCTGTTACTGATCCTCCAGAGTGGACCCCAACAAGTGTCCCCCTGCCCAGTGTCATTGGGGCCAACAGATCGAGACTGAGTTTGGTTCACAAGCAAAGGAAACTTTATATTTTGATCAGAGAATGGAGAGGTGAGAGCATGTACTACCCCGTGGGCTGTGGGCTGGGCTGCTGTGTAGAGATCCTGTCAGAGTCAGTGGGAGGGAGGGGGCGGAGCTCTCGAGGGCCGGGTTGGCTGTAGCTCAGGCTCTATATCGCGGAGTCTGCACTGGGCCCCAGGAGCTGAGGTGTCGACCCAGCCATTCTGCACTAGGAAATCTGGTCTGAAGTGCCGGGTGTGGAACCTCTGCATGCGGGACCCTAGGAGCACGTGAAATTAGACAAAGCACAAAGGATAAAAAAGGTTAGACTTGACTTTATTGCCCAGATTCTATTTTTATCTCCCAGGGATTTTTAATGGGCTTTGCTGGGGACAAACCCCCCCTCTGCCTTTTGTCCCGTTCCTCATTCTTGGAGTGCTGAGGGTGCAGACCCTTCTTCTGTAACTGCTGAGTGCTGAGTTGGGAGCCCTCATACCCTGGGGCGAGGGTCAGAGCTTCTCCCCAGCAGCCTCCAGGTGACGTTGATTGTCCCCAGGCCCCCTGCCTCCCTGCTCGTCCACCTGAGCAGCAGCATTGGAAGTGTTATAGATTCTAATGACCTTTAAGGGTCCAGGAAAGAGATGTGCAGAGACGCTGTGGGGGCCGGTTTCACCCCGCCCCACATTTGTTCGGCCACCTTAGGCCGACCGTTTCTGCCAGCCTAGATGCTCTGACCAGTAGTCTGCGCTTTCTTCAATTAGGCCCCTGAATTAACGTACAAACAGCACCAGGTGTCAGAGCCCTGCCCGCTCAACTCCCAGACAGTCCAGGGTCAGTGGTGATCAAGGACCATGATGGCCACTGAGTCAACAGCCTTTTGAAGTAAACAAGAGTCCAGCCGGTCTTACTGGCCACCATCATCACGGTGTCTGTAGGCTTTTCTATGGTGACAGTGTGATATACGGTTCCCCCGCCAAGATTATTAGCTCCCCTCTGGGTGCAGTAAGTCCGGCAAGCAGTAGTCTACTCTTTTGGGACACACTCTTGTTGTTTTATGAGAGAAAGTCCAGGTCAAGTGATGTTCACACGAGTCGTCATGGTGCCCTGTTGCCCCCGGTTATCTCTCTGGATGTTGGAGTTGGAGGGCCTCCTCACTCGAGGTCGGTGTGCCCACGGAGCGAACCCTGCAACTTCAGGGCATGGTTGGTGGTTAGGATCACCACGTGGGGTCCTTTTCCCTTAGGAGGGAGGTGGCCTTTTGGGCTGCTGATTTCCAGGTTTTTAGATACCGCCAGTATCTTGGCCAGATGTGGCAGTGGGCCAAGCCCCTTGGTGACCATAGTTTATCCTACCTGGATGGCATTCTTGCATTGTTCCATTTCAAGTGGTCCCAGGTTTTGCACTAATTCTCCAATGGCGATTCACCTTTCACCGGGAATGTAAAGGTCAAAGGGTTTAGCTAAATTAGGGAGTTCCAGGGCAAGGGTCTGAATTGACTGCTCTTTCCATTCTTGAAAGGCCACTTCTGGATTCTATTCAAAAGGATCATCATCTTTTCCTTTCAGTGTTTCATATAGAGGCCCAGCTAGTAGACTGTAGTTAGGGATCCAGAAGCAGCAAACCCTGGCCTCCCCAGGAACCCCTAAGCTGTCTTCTAGTTTTAGAAAGGGGTAAGGCTGAAAATGGTTTCTTCCCTTTCCTGGGATGGACTTCTCCAACCTTCTGTGAGAATGAAGCCCAGGCAGGTCACGGCAGTCTGTGATATTTGAGCTTTTTCTTGGACAACTTCTATCCTTTATTGGCTTGGTAGTTCAGAGGCCTCCTTAGTAGGGCTGGCGATCAGAATGTCGTCTGCATATTGAAGGAGGGTTTCCTTTTCCAGAGGTAGAACTTTTAGGTCTTTAGCTAAGCTTTCCCCAAAGATGGTGTGGGAATTTTTGCACCCTTGGGGCCAGACGGCCCGGAAGTATTGTTTTCGTTGTATGTTGAGTCCTGCCACTCACAAGCCAAAATTTCTTGTGACTCTGGGACTAATGGAATACAAAAGAAGGCATCATTGAAGACTAATACAGAATACCATGTCCTGGTGGTTGGTAGAATGACCAGCAGGGTGTAGGAATTAGGAGCAACTGGAGGTATATCCTCGGTGGCTTCACTGACTGTCCTGACATCCTTTACCAGGTCCCCAGCAGCCCATGGGGCTCTCGTGGTCAGACCAATCCCAGAATATGGAGCTCACCTGGGCAGGTACCCCACCCCCACCCCAGCCCACAGGGCTCTCGTGGTCAGGCCCCTCCCAGGATACAGAGCTACCCTTGCAGGTACCGTGGCAGGGCTGGGCACACAGGAACCGTGCACATAGCCCTCATTGCAGAGCACCCCCAGCTCACCTGTCGCTCAGAGCTGACACAGAGCACCTCAGAGCAGGACTTGAACTAACAAACAGCAGCTGCGACAGGTCTGTGACCCTGGGCATCACTCCGTGAGGCCTCCCTCCACCTGGTCTTCCAGAGACTTCCACTGCACCCGGGGCACCAGGCCTCTGTCTCCAACCACCACCCACCCCTCCTCTCCCTGACTCCTGGGTTCCTCTCATTAGGAGAGGGTTTTCTTGAAGTTGTCTCCCACTCATGGGCCAGATAAAATGATTAGAAAACAAGCCAAAGCTGCAGCCCCTTGTCTATCCTGACTCTCAGGAGCCCACACCTGTTCCTTGGACCTGGCCGGTTCAGCAAGTTCCATTTTCTGCAACTGTGAGCCCCTGAGGGGTGATGATTGGCTGACCTGGGCAGCCTTACCGTGCCGGCCAGCCCTCCCCAGGTGTGCCTGGGTTGAGATCACTATAAATACCACTCCAGGCAGCAAGAGCCCCTGCAGCCGTGCCTGACGCCATTTTCTCTGCCCTGTCAGCAGTCTCGGGGCTGGGCTGGTGGGAGGGAGTGAGAGGCCACGGCTTTGTGGGTGGCCCAGTGTGAGTGGGGCTCTGCTGGACTTTCTGCAGCAGTTGCCAGGCTGCCACCTGCTAAAGAAGAAGATGTGTCACCCATACCTGCTGCTGGAATTTCTCCCTGGGCAGAGGTGAGGAAGGAAAAAAGCAGTGGGGGCAGGGACAGGACGGGTATCTCAGGCAGGGAAATGGAAATCTTCCAGAAGAGCACCCAGGGCCAGGACCATCCTGGCTGGCCTGCAGGCACCAAGTCGGCCGGCATGCTGTCACTCGTGTGGCTCTATGGCCCTCCCTCTAGGCTTTCAAGTCCTTGTCTATATTCAGGTGTTTTAGCTGGGATGGGTGGGAATAGTTCAGCAGCAACTGGCCTGGGGCTCAGCTCACGTTTACTCACAGATGCCTCGGCACGGTGCCCCAGCTTTGCAATGAGGACGCTTGTTGCGTGGGGGCTGCTGGCTGAATGGGAGACGATTCCCCACCACTGACCAACTTCAGAATTGTTTACAACTGGAGCAAGTGCCCTGATACGGTTTTCCTCTGTGGAACTGGTGGGTTCTGTGTTTTTTTTCTCTTTTTCGTTTTGGGTTCAAGGTAGATTTTATTCCTCTTTTTTGTATTTACAGATATAAGCATGGAAATAATTTATTCATATAAATACATGTATGTGAAGGGAATAATTGTTTTTTCTATTGTTTAAATTTTATTTCTTTTTAATTTTGAATTTTATTTTATATTTTTATACAGCAGGTTCTTATTGGTTATCTATTTTATACATATAAATGTATACATGCCAATCCCAGTCTCTCAACTCCTCCCACCACCCCCCCAACAGCTTTCCCCCCTTGTTGTCCATACGTTTGTTGTCTACATCTGTTGCTCTATTTATGCCTTGCAAAATGGTTAATCTGTACAGGTTTTCTAGGTTCCACATATATGCATGAATATACAAGATTTGTTTTTCTCTTTCTGACTTACTTCACTCTGTATGACAGTCTCTAGATGCATCGACGTCTCTACAAATGACCCAATTTCATTCCTTTTCATGGCTTAGTAATATTCCATTTTATATATGTACCACGGCTTTATGCATTCGTCTGTCTGTGGGCATTTAGGTTGCTTCCATTACCTCGATATTGTAAATAGTGATGCAATGAACATTGCGGTGAATGTCTCTTTTTGATTTATGGTTTTGTCTGGGTATATGTCCAGTACTGGGATTGCTGTATCATATGGTAATTCTATTGTTAGTTTCTTAAGAAATTCCATATTGTTCTCCATAGTGACTGTATCAATTTATATTCCCAACAATAGTGGAAGAGGGTTCCTTTTCTCCACACCCTTTCCAGCATTTTTTGCTTGTAGATTTTCTATGATGCCTATTCTACCAGGTGTGAGGTGATACCTCATTGTTGAATCCATTTCGTTGAGCAAGGGGTAGGTCTTGTCTATTCCATATTTGGCTTATGGAACGGTATCTGTGCTAATTTCAATCTCTGGTTTAATGCAGCACCCCAACTCACCTTCCCCCTTAAGCAAGCATAAGTTAGTTTTCTAAACTTGAGACCCTGTTCTGTTTTGTAATTCAGTTCCTGTGTAGCCAAGTTCACATTCCGTGTATTAGTGACACCTTATGATGTTTCTTTTTCTGTGTGACTTATTTCAGTTAGAATCATCGTGCCTCAATCCACTCATTATGCTGCTACGGGCCTGATGACATAGATTTCATTGCTGAGTGATACTGCATTGTACGTAAGTACCACAACTTCTTTATCCATTTTTCACTTTCTGCGATATTGAACTTGTACCGTAAACCAGGTTCTTGTAAACAGAGCCGTCCCAACCTTTGGGGTGGCTGTGTCTTTTTGATTTTAATTTCCCTAAGCTATAGGACCATAAGTGGAAGTGCCCTAGGCTCTGTTGCTTTGTTTTTTAGATGTTTCAGGAAACACCATACACTTCTCCCGAGTGGCTGTTGGCAATTTACATCCCGCCCATCAGCATAACAAGGCTCCCAGTTCTCCATGGCCTGTCCTGCCTTTCTGGATTTTACACTTTTTTCAGATGGCCCTTTTGACCGGGGGGAAGTGAGACTTCATTGTAGTGCAGATTTCCTTTGCAAGCTTGCTTGGTTGGCCAAAAGGGGCGTATGCGTTTTTTCCTGAATATAGTCAGGAAAAAACGCATATGCCCTTTTTGGCCAAGTGCATCATTGTGGACGTTCTGCCTCTTTTCCTGTGCTTTAAATGCAGTTCCAGTCTACCTCCTGAAATCGGTTTCCTGCAATTCTGCCCCGCTTTCAAGTCCTCTTGGCAGCCTTCCTTCAGTATATTTTTCGACGATAGCTGTCATTTATAACTCTGCAGGTTTGTGAATTACAGTGCCCCTGAGCTCCTTTCTTCAACTTGCTTTCTCGTGAGCTGGCCGCAACACCGCAGGATGGCTTCAGGCCCTAATCAGGTTCCGGCACGGCACGCTGAGCCTTTGGTTAATTCCTCTTCCTGGTGGGAAATGAGAGTTAAATTTGCCCGTCCAGACACCTCCAGCTAGTCTGTCATTGGTTCTCCCTATTCCTGTTCATCTTCCGCAGAAATTGCAAACTGGGCCAAACAGGAGGTTAAAGGCACTGACTCTCCAAGTCGGGAGAGTGTTAGTAAAGCGTCTGGAATGTTGCACCCGAGTACCAGGGGAAGAAAACTGAGACATATTGGAACACGTCTCCCGATCACACGGTTGATCATACTCTGGGTTCCACATGCATGTTTTAGCTGAAGGAAGAATACCTTAAACCTGGAGAGTTGAGACCCGTGGAATGGGTACCATGCAATATGACTTCAAAGGGTCTTCATTTGCTCACCGAACTTCTCCAATCCTATCACTGCTGCGTTTATGCCCCTGTACACACGCTTGCTTCTCTTTCGGGAACATAGCAATCCATAGGATTTAAGATACTTCCTAGTCAGGTTCATTCTTAGGCATTTTATATGGGGTGTTGAGTCCATTTCGTTGAGCAAGGAGTAGCTCTTGTCTATTCCATATTTGGCTTAAGGAACTTTATCTGTGCTCATTTCAATCTCTGGTTTTATGCAGCACCCCAACTCACCTTTCCCCTTAAGCAAGCATAAGTTGGGTTTCTAAATTTGAGACCCTGTTCTGTTTTGTAATTCAGTTCCTGTGTAGCCAAGTTTACATTCCGTGTATTAGTGATATCTTATGATGTTTCTTTTTCTGTGTGACTTATTTCAGTTAGAATCATCATACCTGAATCCACTCATTATGCTGCTACGGGCCTGATGACATAGATTTCATTGCTGAGTGATACTGCATTGTACGTAAGTACCACAACTTCTTTATCCATTTTTCACTTTCTGCGATATTGAACTTGTACCGTAAACCAGGTTCTTGTAAACAGAGCCGTCCCAACCTTTGGGGTGGCTGTGTCTTTTTGATTTTAATTTCCCTAAGCTATAGGACCATAAGTGGAAGTGCCCTAGGCTCTGTTGCTTTGTTTTTTAGATGTTTCAGGAAACACCATACACTTCTCCCGAGTGGCTGTTGGCAATTTACATCCCGCCCATCAGCATAACAAGGCTCCCAGTTCTCCATGGCCTGTCCTGCCTTTCTGGATTTTACACTTTTTTCAGATGGCCCTTTTGACCGGGGGGAAGTGAGACTTCATTGTAGTGCAGATTTCCTTTGCAAGCTTGCTTGGTTGGCCAAAAGGGGCGTATGCGTTTTTTCCTGAATATAGTCAGGAAAAAACGCATATGCCCTTTTTGGCCAAGTGCATCATTGTGGACGTTCTGCCTCTTTTCCTGTGCTTTAAATGCAGTTCCAGTCTACCTCCTGAAATCGGTTTCCTGCAATTCTGCCCCGCTTTCAAGTCCTCTTGGCAGCCTTCCTTCAGTATATTTTTCGACGATAGCTGTCATTTATAACTCTGCAGGTTTGTGAATTACAGTGCCCCTGAGCTCCTTTCTTCAACTTGCTTTCTCGTGAGCTGGCCGCAACACCGCAGGATGGCTTCAGGCCCTAATCAGGTTCCGGCACGGCACGCTGAGCCTTTGGTTAATTCCTCTTCCTGGTGGGAAATGAGAGTTAAATTTGCCCGTCCAGACACCTCCAGCTAGTCTGTCATTGGTTCTCCCTATTCCTGTTCATCTTCCGCAGAAATTGCAAACTGGGCCAAACAGGAGGTTAAAGGCACTGACTCTCCAAGTCGGGAGAGTGTTAGTAAAGCGTCTGGAATGTTGCACCCGAGTACCAGGGGAAGAAAACTGAGACATATTGGAACACGTCTCCCGATCACACGGTTGATCATACTCTGGGTTCCACATGCATGTTTTAGCTGAAGGAAGAATACCTTAAACCTGGAGAGTTGAGACCCGTGGAATGGGTACCATGCAATATGACTTCAAAGGGTCTTCATTTGCTCACCGAACTTCTCCAATCCTATCACTGCTGCGTTTATGCCCCTGTACACACGCTTGCTTCTCTTTCGGGAACATAGCAATCCATAGGATTTAAGATACTTCCTAGTCAGGTTCATTCTTAGGCATTTTATATGGGGTGTTGAGTCCATTTCGTTGAGCAAGGAGTAGCTCTTGTCTATTCCATATTTGGCTTAAGGAACTTTATCTGTGCTCATTTCAATCTCTGGTTTTATGCAGCACCCCAACTCACCTTTCCCCTTAAGCAAGCATAAGTTGGGTTTCTAAATTTGAGACCCTGTTCTGTTTTGTAATTCAGTTCCTGTGTAGCCAAGTTTACATTCCGTGTATTAGTGATATCTTATGATGTTTCTTTTTCTGTGTGACTTATTTCAGTTAGAATCATCATACCTGAATCCACTCATTATGCTGCTACGGGCCTGATGACATAGATTTCATTGCTGAGTGATACTGCATTGTACGTAAGTACCACAACTTCTTTATCCATTTTTCACTTTCTGCGATATTGAACTTGTACCGTAAACCAGGTTCTTGTAAACAGAGCCGTCCCAACCTTTGGGGTGGCTGTGTCTTTTTGATTTTAATTTCCCTAAGCTATAGGACCATAAGTGGAAGTGCCCTAGGCTCTGTTGCTTTGTTTTTTAGATGTTTCAGGAAACACCATACACTTCTCCCGAGTGGCTGTTGGCAATTGACATCCCGCCCATCAGCATAACAAGGCTCCCAGTTCTCCATGGCCTGTTCTGCCTTTCTGGATTTTACACTTTTTTCAGATGGCCCTTTTGACCGGGGGGAAGTGAGACTTCACTGTAGTGCAGATTTCCTTTGCAAGCTTGCTTGGTTGGCCAAAAAGGGCGTATGCGTTTTTTCCTGAATATATTCAGGAAAAAACGCATACGCCCTTTTTGGCCAAGTGCATCATTGTGGACGTTCTGCCTCTTTTCCTATGCTTTAAATGCAATTCCAGTCTACCTCCTGAAATCGGTCTCCTGCAATTCTGCCCCGCTTTCAAGTCCTCTTGGCAGCCTTACTTCAGTATATTTTTGGACGATAGCTGTCATTTATAACTCTGCAGGTTTGTGAATTACAGTGTCCCTGAGCTCCTTTCTTCAACTCGCTTTCTCGTGAGCTGGCCGCAACACCGCAGGATTGCTTCAGGCCCTAATCTGGTTCCGGCACGGCACGCTGAGCCTTTGGTTAATTCCTCTTCCTGGTGCGAAATGAGAGTTAAATTTGCCCATCCAGACACCTCCATCTAGTCTGTCATTGCTTCTCCCTATTCCTGTTCATCTTCCGCAGAAATTGCAAACTGGGCCAAACAGGAGGTTAAAGGCACTGACTCTCCAAGTCGGGAGAGTGTTAGTAAATCGTCTAGACTGTTGCACCCGAGTACCAGGGGACGAAAACTGAGACATATTGGAACACGTCTCCCGATCACACGGTTGATCATACTCTGGGTTCCACATGCATGTTTTAGCTGAAGGAAGAATACCTTAAACCTGGAGAGTTGAGACCCGTGGAATGGGTACCATGCAATATGACTTCAAAGGGTCTTCATTTGCTCACCGAACTTCTCCAATCCTATCACTGCTGCGTTTATGCCCCTGTACACACGCTTGATTCTCTTTCGGAGACATAGCAATCCATAGGTTTTAAGATACTTCCTAGTCAGGTACACTCTTAGGCATTTAATTTGGGGTGTTGAGTCCATTTCGTTGAGCAAGGAGTAGCTCTTGTCTATTCCATATTTGGCTTAAGGAACTTTATCTGTGCTCATTTCAATCTCTGGTTTTATGCAGCACCCCAACTCATCTTTCCCCTTAAGCAAGCATAAGTTGGGTTTCTAAATTTTTGACCCCGTTCTGTTTTGTAATTCAGTTCCTGTGTAGCCAAGTTTACATTCCGTGTATTAGTGATATCTTATGATGTTTCTTTTTCTGTGTGACTTATTTCAGTTAGAATCATCATACCTGAATCCACTCATTATGCTGCTACGGGCCTGATGACATAGATTTCATTGCTGAGTGATACTGCATTGTACGTAAGTACCACAACTTCTTTATCCATTTTTCACTTTCTGCGATATTGAACTTGTACCGTAAACCAGGTTCTTGTAAACAGAGCCGTCCCAACTTTTGGGGTGGCTGTGTCTTTTTGATTTTAATTTCCCTAAGCTATAGGACCATAAGTGGAAGTGCCCTAGGCTCTGTTGCTTTGTTTTTTAGATGTTTCAGGAAACACCATACACTTCTCCCGAGTGGCTGTTGGCAATTGACATCCCGCCCATCAGCATAACAAGGCTCCCAGTTCCTCATGGCCTGTTCTGCCTTTCTGGATTTTACACTTTTTTCAGATGGCCCTTTGATCGGGGGGAAGTGAGACTTCACTGTAGTGCAGATTTCCTTTGCAAGCTTGCTTGGTTGGCCAAAAAGGGCGTATGCGTTTTTTCCTGAATATATTCAGGAAAAAACGCATACGCCCTTTTTGGCCAAGTGCATCATTGTGGACGTTCTGCCTCTTTTCCTATGCTTTAAATGCAATTCCAGTCTACCTCCTGAAATCGGTTTCCTGCAATTCTGCCCCGCTTTCAAGTCCTCTTGGCAGCCTTACTTCAGTATATTTTTGGACGATAGCTGTCATTTATAACTCTGCAGGTTTGTGAATTACAGTGCCCCTGAGCTCCTTTCTTCAACTCGCTTTCTCGTGAGCTGGCCGCAACACCGCAGGATTGCTTCAGGCCCTAATCTGGTTCCGGCACGGCACGCTGAGCCTTTGGTTAATTCCTCTTCCTGGTGCGAAATGAGAGTTAAATTTGCCCATCCAGACACCTCCATCTAGTCTGTCATTGGTTCTCCCTATTCCTGTTCATCTTCCGCAGAAATTGCAAACTGGGCCAAACAGGAGGTTAAAGGCACTGACTCTCCAAGTCGGGAGAGTGTTAGTAAAGCGTCTGGAATGTTGCACCCGAGTACCAGGGGACGAAAACTGAGACATATTGGAACACGTCTCCCGATCACACGGTTGATCATACTCTGGGTTCCACATGCATGTTTTAGCTGAAGGAAGAATACCTTAAACCTGGAGAGTTGAGACCCGTGGAATGGGTACCATGCAATATGACTTCAAAGGGTCTTCACTTGCTCACCGAACCTCTCCAATCCTATCACTGCTGCGTTTATGCCCCTGCACACACGCTTGATTCTCTTTCGGAGACATAGCAATCCATAGGTTTTAAGATACTTCCTAGTCAGGTATATTCTTAGGTGTTTAATATGGGGTGTTGAATCCATTTCGTTGAGCAAGGAGTAGCTCTTGTCTATTCCATATTTGGCTTAAGGAACTTTATCTGTGCTCATTTCAATCTCTGGTTTTATGCAGCACCCCAACTCACCTTTCCCCTTAAGCAAGCATAAGTTGGTTTTCTAAATTTGAGACCCTGTTCTGTTTTGTAATTCAGTTCCTGTGTAGCCAAGTTTACATTCAGTGTATTAGTGATATCTTATGATGTTTCTTTTTCTGTGTGACTTATTTCAGTTTGAATCATCATACCTGAATCCACTCATTATGCTGCTACGGGCCTGATGACATAGATTTCATTGCTGAGTGATACTGCATTGTACGTAAGTACCACAACTTCTTTATCCATTTTTCACTTTCTGCGGTATTGAACTTGTACCGTAAACCAGGTTCTTGTAAACAGAGCCGTCCCAACCTTTGGGGTGGCTGTGTCTTTTTGATTTTAATTTCCCTAAGCTATAGGACCATAAGTGGAAGTGCCCTAGGCTCTGTTGCTTTGTTTTTTAGATGTTTCAGGAAACACCATACACTTCTCCCGAGTGGCTGTTGGCAATTGACATCCCGCCCATCAGCATAACAAGGCTCCCAGTTCTCCATGGCCTGTCCTGCCTTTCTGGATTTTACACTTTTTTCAGATGGCCCTTTTGACCGGGGGGAAGTGAGACTTCATTGTAGTGCAGATTTCCTTGGCAAGCTTGCTTGGTTGGCCAAAAAGGGCGTATGCGTTTTTTCCTGAATATATTCAGGAAAAAACGCATACGCCCTTTTTGGCCAAGTGCATCATTGTGGACGTTCTGCCTCCTTTCCTATGCTTTAAATGCAATTCCAGTCTACCTCCTGAAATCGGTTTCCTGCAATTCTGCCCCGCTTTCAAGTCCTCTTGGCAGCCTTACTTCAGTATATTTTTGGACGATAGCTGTCATTTATAACTCTGCAGGTTTGTGAATTACAGTGCCCCTGAGCTCCTTTCTTCAACTCGCTTTCTCGTGAGCTGGCCGCAACACCGCAGGATGGCTTCAGGCCCTAATCTTGTTCCGGCACGGCACGCTGAGCCTTTGTTTAATTCCTCTTCCTGGTGGGAAATGAGAGTTAAATTTGCCCGTCCAGACACCTCCAGCTGGTCTGTCATTGGTTCTCCCTATTCCTGTTCATCTTCCACAGAAATTGAAAACTGGGCCAAACAGGAGGTTAAAGGCACTGACTCTCCAAGTTGGGAGAGTGTTAGTAAAGCATCTGGAATGTTTCACCCGAGTACCAGGGGACGAAAACTGACACATATTGGAACACGTCTCCCGATCACACGGTTGATCATACTCTGGGTTCCACATGCATGATTTAGCTGAAGGAAGAATACCTTAAACCTGGAGAGTTGAGACCCGTGGAATGGGTACCATGCAATATGACTTCAAAGGTTCTTCATTTGCTCACCGAACTTCTCCAATCCTATCACTGCTGCGTTTATGTCCCTGTACACACGCTTGATTCTCTTTCGGAGACATAGCAATCCATAGGTTTTAAGATACTTCCTAGTCAGGTACACTCTTAGGCATTTTATATGGGGTGTTGAGTCCATTTCGTTGAGCAAGGAGTAGCTCTTGTCTATTCCATATTTGGCTTAAGGAACTTTATCTGTGCTCATTTCAATCTCTGGTTTTATGCAGCACCCCAACTCACCTTTCCCCTTAAGCAAGCATAAGTTGGTTTTCTAAATTTGAGACCCTGTTCTGTTTTGTAATTCAGTTCCTGTGTACCAAGTTTACATTCCGTGTATTAGTGATATCTTATGATGTTTCTTTCTCTGTGTGACTTATTTCAGTTAGAATCTTCATACCTGAATCCACTCATTATGCTGCTACGGGCCTGATGACATAGATTTCCTTGCTGAGTGATATTGCATTGTACGTAAGTACCACAACTTCTTTATCCATTTTTCACTTTCTGCGATATTGAACTTGTACCGTAAACCAGGTTCTTGTAAACAGAGCCGTCCCAACCTTTGGGGTGGCTGTGTCTTTTTGATTTTAATTTCCCTAAGCTATAGGACCATAAGTGGAAGTGCCCTAGGCTCTGTTGCTTTGTTTTTCAGATGTTTCAGGAAACACCATACACTTCTCCCGAGTGGCTGTTGGCAATTCACATCCCGCC
The DNA here is from genome assembly GCF_949774975.1 of Lagenorhynchus albirostris. Classification (NCBI taxonomy): domain Eukaryota; kingdom Metazoa; phylum Chordata; class Mammalia; order Artiodactyla; family Delphinidae; genus Lagenorhynchus; species Lagenorhynchus albirostris. The sequence goes on along the minus strand of NW_026783412.1, from coordinate 46,324 downwards.
CATCAGCATAACAAGGCTCCCAGTTCTCCATGGCCTGTCCTGCCTTTCTGGATTTTACACTTTTTTCAGATGGCCCTCTTGACCGGGGGGAAGTGAGATTTCATTGTAGTGCAGATTTCCTTTGCAAGCTTGCTTGGTTGGCCAAAAAGGGCGTATGCGTTTTTTCCTGAATATATTCAGGAAAAAACGCATACGCCCTTTTTGGCCAAGTGCATCATTGTGGACGTTCTGCCTCTTTTCCTATGCTTTAAATGCAATTCCATTCTACCTCCTGAAATCGGTTTCCTGCAATTCTGTACCGCTTTCAAGTCCTCTTGGCAGCCTTACTTCAGTATATTTTCGGACGATAGCTGTCATTTATAACTCTGCATGTTTGTGAATTACAGTGCCCCTGAGCTCCTTTCTTCAACTCGCTTTCTCGTGAGCTGGCCGCAACACCGCAGGATTGCTTCAGGCCCTAATCAGGTTCCGGCACGGCACGCTGAGCCTTTGGTTAATTCCTCTTCCTGGTGGGAAATGAGAGTTAAATTTGCCCGTCCAGACACCTCCAGCTAGTCTGTCATTGGTTCTCCCTATTCCTGTTCATCTTCCGCAGAAATTGCAAACTGGGCCAAACAGGAGGTTAAAGGCACTGACTCTCCAAGTCGGGAGAGTGTTAGTAAAGCGTCTGGAATGTTGCACCCGAGTACCAGGGGACGGAAACTGACACATATTGGAACACGTCTCCCGATCACACGGTTGATCATACTCTGGGTTCCACATGCATGTTTTAGCTGAAGGAAGAATACCTTCAACCTGGAGAGTTGAGACCCGTGGAATGGGTACCATGCAATATGACTTCAAAGGGTCTTCATTTGCTCACCGAACTTCTCCAATCCTATCACTGCTGCGTTTATGCCCCTGTACACACGCTTGATTCTCTTTCGGAGACATAGCAATCCATAGGTTTTAAGATACTTCCTAGTCAGGTACACTCTTAGGCATTTTATATGGGGTGTTGAGTCCATTTCATTGAGCAAGGAGTAGCTCTTGTCTATTCCATATTTGGCTTAAGGAACTTTATCTGTGCTCATTTCAATCTCTGGTTTAATGCAGCACCCCAACTCACCTTTCCCCTTAAGCAAGCATAAGTTGGTTTTCTAAATTTGAGACCCTGTTCTGTTTTGTAATTCAGTTCCTGTGTAGCCAAGTTTACATTCCGTGTATTAGTGATATCTTATGATGTTTCTTTTTCTGTGTGACTTATTTCAGTTAGAATCATCGTACCTGAATCCACTCATTATGCTGCTACGGGCCTGATGACATAGATTTCATTGCTGAGTGATATTGCATTGTACGTAAGTACCACAACTTCTTTATCCATTTTTCACTTTCTGCGATATTGAACTTGTACCATAAACCAGGTTCTTGTAAACAGAGCCGTCCCAACTATTGGGGTGGCTGTGTCTTTTTGATTTTAATTTCCCTAAGCTATAGGACCATAAGTGGAAGTGCCCTAGGCTCTGTTGCTTTGTTTTTCAGATGTTTCAGGAAACACCATACACTTCTCCCGAGTGGCTGTTGGCAATTGACATCCCGCCCATCAGCATAACAAGGCTCCCAGTTCGCCATGGCCTGTCCTGCCTTTCTGGATTTTACACTTTTTTCAGATGGCCCTTTTGACCGGGGGGAAGTGAGACTTCACTGTAGTGCAGATTTCCTTTGCAAGCTTGCTTGGTTGGCCAAAAAGGGCGTATGCGTTTTTTCCTGAATATATTCAGGAAAAAACGCATACGCCCTTTTTGGCCAAGTGCATCATTGTGGACGTTCTGCCTCTTTTCCTATGCTTTCAATGCAATTCCAGTCTACCTCCTGAAATCGGTTTCCTGCAATTCTGCCCCGCTTTCAAGTCCTCTTGGCAGCCTTACTTCAGTATATTTTTGGACGATAGCTGTCATTTATAACTCTGCAGGTTTGTGAATTACAGTGCCCCTGAGCTCCTTTCTTCAACTCGCTTTCTCGTGAGCTGGCCGCAACACCGCAGGATGGCTTCAGGCCCTAATCTGGTTCCGGCACGGCACGCTGAGCCTTTGGTTAATTCCTCTTCCTGGTGCGAAATGAGAGTTAAATTTGCCCATCCAGACACCTCCATCTAGTCTGTCATTGGTTCTGCCTATTCCTGTTCATCTTCCACAGAAATTGCAAACTGGGCCAAACAGGAGGTTAAAGGCACTGACTCTCCAAGTCGGGAGAGTGTTAGTAAAGCGTCTGGCATGTTGCACCTGAGTACCAGGGGACGAAAACTGACACATTTTTGAACACGTCTCCCGATCACACGGTTGATCATTCTCTGGGTTCCACATGCATGTTTTAGCTGAAGGAAGTATCCCTTAATCCTGGAGAGTTGAGAACCATGGAATGGGTACCATGCAATATGACTTCAAATGTCTTCATTTGCTCACCGAACCTCACCAATCTTATGAGCCCCAAGTGTCCAGCCTTATGTGTCACCCAGCTCTGGGTGTAGATGTGGTAAATGCAGGTTGCATCAGAAGCCTTGAATGATTACTTAAGTATTTCTCTCTATTTCACTGTCATTGTGTTTTGTTTAAGAAATTTATTTTTATTATGGTATTTACCTGATTTTCACTGCTTTAATGCAGCTGTACACACTCTTGATTCTCTTACAGAGATATATAAATCCATAGGTTTTATGATTCTTACTAGTCAGGTATATTCCTAGGCGTTGAATATGGGGTGTTGAGTCCATTTCGTTGAGCAAGGAGTAGCTCTTGTCTATTCCATATTTGGCTTAAGGAACTTTATCTGTGCTCATTTCAATCTCTGGTTTTATGCAGCACCCCAACTCACCTTTCCCCTTAAGCAAGCATAAGTTGGTTTTCTAAATTTGAGACCCTGTTCTGTTTTGGAATTCAGTTCCTGTGTAGCCAAGTTTACATTCCGTGTATTAGTGATACCTTATGATGTTTCTTTTTCTGTGTGACTTATTTTAGTTAGATTCATCGTACTTAGTCCACTCATTATGCTGCTACGGGCCTGATGACATAGATTTCATTGCTGAGTGATATTGCATTGTACGTAAGTACCACAACTTCTTTATCCATTTTTCACTTTCTGCGATATTGAACTTGTACCGTATATGAGGTTCTTGTAAACAGAGCCATCCCAAACTTTTGGCTGGCTGTGTCTTTTTGATTTTAATTGCCCTAAGCTATAGGACCATAAGTGGAAGTGCCCTAGGCTCTGTTGCTTTGTTTTTTAGATGTTTCAGGAAACACCAAACACTTCTCCAGAGTGGCTGTTGGCAATTTACATCCCGCCCATCAGCATAAGATGGCTCCCAGTTCTCCATGGCCTGTCATGCCTTTATGGATTATACACTTTTTTCAGATGGCCCTTTTGACCAGGGGGAATTGAGACTTCATTGTAGTGCAGATTTCCTTTGCAAGCTTGCTTGGTTGGCCAAAAAGGGCGTATGCGTTTTTTCCTGAATATATTCAGGAAAAAACACATACGCCTTTTTGGGCAAGTCAGGTTTTTGAATTGCAGTGGCCCTTAGCTCCATTTTTCAGTTCTTAGTTTTGTGATCTTGCCCCATAACCACAGGATTCCTTGAAGCCCTATTCTTCTTCTGGGGCACCTTGCTGTGCCTTTGGTTCATTCTTCTTACTGATGTGAAATTAGAGTGACATGTGCCCATTGAAACCGCTACAGCTAGTTTCTCACTGGTTCCCCCTATTCCCATTCATCCTCCGCACTAACTGAAGACTGTGCGATACCAGGACTTAAAGGCATTGACTCTCCATGTGGGGATGTTGTTAGTAAAGCGGCTGGAATGTCGATCCGGAGCCCCAGGAGAGGAAAAATGTGGTGTGTTTTAGAAACCTTTCCCGATCATATGGTATACCAGTCGCTGGGTTTCCCAAGCATGGTTTAGCTGTAGGAAGATTCCCTTCAACCTGGAGTGTTGGGACCCTTGGAATGAGTAGCATGAAGTATTGCATTAAACTTTCGGCAGTTGCTCACCGAAGCTCACCAATCCTCTCAGCCCCAAGTGTCCAGCCTTATGTCTTATCCAGCTGTGGGTTTATATGTGGTCAATCCAGGTTGCATCACAGCCCCTGAGCGAATTTTGTAAGAATTTTTCTCTCTTTCATTGTTTCTGCGTTTTGTTTTTAAAATTTATTTCTATAATGGGGTTTAGCTCATTTTCACTGCTGTGTTTGTGCCGCTCTGCACACACTTGATTCCCTTATGGAGATATATCAATACATGGGTTTTAAGATTCTTATTACTCAGATATATTTCTCTGCGGTGTATAGGGTGTGTTGAGGCCAGTTCATTGAGCAAGGTGTAGATCTTGTCTAATACCTATTTGGTTTCTTGAACGGTATCTGTGCTAATTTCAAACTCTGGTTTTATGCATCACCCCACCTCTCCTTTCCCCTTAAGCTGACATAAGTGTGTTTTCTAAATGTGAGACACTGTTCTGTTCTGTAATTCATTTCTTGTGCAGCCATATTTACCCTCCCTCTATAAGTGATATCTTATGATATGTTTCTTTTTCTGTTTGACTTATTTCAAGTAGTATTATCGGACCTAAATCCACTCTTTATCCTTCTACTAGCCTTATTACATTGATTTCATGGTGAAGAGATATTCCATTGTACATAAGTACCACATCTTCTTTATCCATTGTTCTCTTTCCTGGGATATTTAAGGTGTACTGAAGTTGAGGTTCTTGTAAACAGAGTAGCCCTAAACTGTGGTGTGCTTGTGTCTTGTTGATTTTTAGACTTCCCTAGATATACTCCCATGATTGGAAGTGTCCTATGCTCTGTAGCTCTGTTTTTAGATGATTTAGGAACCACCATACACTTCTCCAGAGTGGCTCTCGGCAGTTCACACACTGCCCATCAGCGTATAAAGGCTCCCTGTTCTCCATGGCCTGTCCTGCATTTCTGGTTTTTACAATTTTTTAGGATGGCCCTTTTGACCGGTGGGAAATGAGACTTCTTTGTTGTGCACATTTGCATTGCTTGCTTGCTTCGTTGCCCATAAAGTGCGTATGCGTTTTTTCCTGGATATAATCAGGAAAAATCGCATACGCCCTTTTGGGCCAACTGCATCATTGTCGAAATTCTGCCGCTTTTCATGTGCGTTAAAGACGAGTCCAATCTATCTCTTGAAATCTGTTTCTTGCAATTCTGTCTTGCATTCAGATCCTCTTCTTTGCCTTACCTCAACATATTTTTGGACGTTAGTTTTCATTTATAACTCTGCAGGTTTGTGAATTGCAGTGACCCTGAGCTCCATGTTTTAAGTTGCTCTTTTGTGAGCTGGCCTCAAACCCGCAGGATTGCTTCAGGCCCTATTTTGGCTCCGGCGAGGCAGGCTGAGCCTTTTTTTAATTCTTATTCTTAATGGGAAATTAGAGTGATATGTGCCCGTCCAAACCCCTACAACTCTTCTCTCATTGGTTCCCCCTCTTCCCGTTCATCCTCCTCACAATTTGCAAAATGTGTGAAACAGAAGTTTAAATGTGCTGATTCTCCAAGTGGGGAGCTTCTAAGTAACGTGGCTGGAATGGTGAACAGGAGCACCAGGAGAGGATAAATGAGGTGCATTTTAGACACATCTCCCGATCACATGGTGTACAGTCCTCTGGGTTTTCCATGCATGTTTTAGCTGTAGGAAGATCCCTTGAACCTGCAGATTTGGGACCCATTGAATGGGTACCAGGTAGTATTACTTTAAAGGGTGTGCATTTCCTCACCCAACCTCACATTTCTCTTAGCGCAAACAGTTTCCAGCCTTATGTCTCATCCTGCTGTGGGTCTAGATGTGTTCAATCCATGTTGCATCACCGTCCCTGAGGAAAAGTTGTAAGAGGTTTTCTCTGTCTCTCTGTCGTTTATTTTTTTCAATTTATTACTATATTGGTTACAGCTGATTTTCAAAGCTCTGTTTCTTGCTGCTGTACATCCACTTGATTCACGTACAGAGAGACATCAATAAATTCTTTTTCAGATTCTTACCAGTCGTATATATTCTTTTCCGGTGACTTGAGTGTGCTGAGTGCAGTTCTTTTAGCTACCGTGTAGGCCTTGTTGATTATCAGTTTGGTATTTGGAATGGTATCTTTGCTAATTTCAACCTCCTGGATGATGCCTCACCCCTCCCCACCTTTCCCGTTTAGCAGCCTTATGCGTGTTTTCTACATATTTGACTATGTTTTTGTTTTGTAATTTATTTCATGTGTAGCCATTTTGGATTCCACCTTTAAGTGATATCTTATGATATGTGTCTTCTTCTTTTTGAATTCTGTCACTTAGAATGATCATACGTAACTCCTCCAGAGTTGTTACAGCTGGCCATATTTCATTGATTTCCAGGCTGAATAATATTCCACTCTACCTAAGTACCACATCTCTATCCATTTTTTCCCTCCAGAGACATTTGAGTTATATCTTAGTCGAGGATCTTTTAAACAGAGAGGGGGTAAACATTGGGGTGCCTGTGTCCTCTCGATTTTTGTTTTTCCCAAGATATACGCCCATGAGTGCAAGTGCCCTATGCTCTGTAGCTCATTGTTTAGATGCTTTAGTAAACACAATACACTTCTCCAGAATGGCCGTTGGCAATATACATTTCCACTATAAGTCTCACAGGGCTCCCTCTTCTCCTTGCCCTGTCCTGCATTTCTGTTGTTTACGCTTTATGAGGATGGCTCTTCTGACTGATGCGAAGTGATGTCTTTTGTAGTATTGACTTCCAGTGCCCACCTGTTTGGTTGGCTAAAAAGGTGTACGCTCTTTTCTTGAATATATACACAAAAAAACGCATACACCCTTTTTGGCCAACTGCAATGTTGGCAATGTTCAGCTCCTTTTCTTGTGCTTAACGGCGAGTCCTTTCTACCTCCTCAAATCCCTTTCCTGCCATTCTCCCTTGCTTACAAGTCCTTTTCTCTGACTTTCCTCAAGACATTTTTCAGTGATGGATATTTTCAACTCTGCAGTTTTGTGAATTTTACTGCCCCTGAGTTCTATTGTTCAACTTGTGTTTATGGGAACTGGCCACAAAGCAGCGGGATTTCCTCAAGCCCTATACTGTTTCCATGGGCAACCCTAGCCTTTGGTCAATTCGTCTTCCTGATTGGAAATTAGAGTGACATGTGCCTGTCTGAACACGTAGGACTTGCCTCTCATTGTTCCTCATCCTTCCGCTTCATCCTCTGGACAAATTCCAAACTGTACGCAACAGGATGTTGACAGTGCTGACATCTCCAAGTGGGGAGACTGTTAGTAAAGACGCTGGAGGGGTGAACCCGAGCACCAGGAGATGAGGAGATGAGATGCCTTTTCCAAACTCTTCCCGATCAGACGGTATACCATCCTCTGGGTGTGACAGACATGTTTTAGCAGTAGGAAGAGTCCCATTCATGTAAGGAGAACACCAGGGCTTTTTCAAAATCAGTGTCTCCCTGAAACCCAAACTGGGGAATTTTTTAAGCTACGGCTACACATATGTTCATTAAGGGCCTTGGGAAGTAGGCAGAGTCCAAACTTTAGATGATTGAAGTCTTCAGGGTCAGAAGCACTCACCACCAGCTTCCCTTAGGTTACACTTTAACTGTCATTGATAGATGATGTCAATAAAAATATCTATTCTTTTTCAGATTATTTCCCCTTATAGGTTATTGCAAAATGTTGAGTGTAGTTCCCTGTGCTATACAGTAGTTCCTTGTTGATGATCTATTTTATACATAGCAGTGTGTATGTGTTCATCCCAAACTGTTAATTTATCCCTCCTCCCACCTTTCCCCTTTGGTAATAAGAAATTATAAGATTTTATACTTCTCAGAAATGGGGGAGCTGAAAGAGAGGTATCATTTTCAATGGAAAAGCATTTAAAACAAGATTGAAGGTTTAACCAAGATTATTAGATGTACATCCTTGGAAAGAAATCACTTCATTTCTCTAATATTGAGCTGACAAATAAGACAAACCTTTTCACTGAACTTGCTTATAATAAAGTGATGGAAATATCCAATGGAAGTGTTAGAAACATCTTATTTTACCCGAGCCTTATACACTGTTCTATGTTAACTACACTTTGGCTCACACATCTGTTCATTGAGGTTACAATAGTCTCAATTTCTGTTACTGATCCTCCAGAGTGGACCCCAACAAGTGTCCCCCTGCCCAGTGTCATTGGGGCCAACAGATCGAGACTGAGTTTGGTTCACAAGCAAAGGAAACTTTATATTTTGATCAGAGAATGGAGAGGTGAGAGCATGTACTACCCCGTGGGCTGTGGGCTGGGCTGCTGTGTAGAGATCCTGTCAGAGTCAGTGGGAGGGAGGGGGCGGAGCTCTCGAGGGCCGGGTTGGCTGTAGCTCAGGCTCTATATCGCGGAGTCTGCACTGGGCCCCAGGAGCTGAGGTGTCGACCCAGCCATTCTGCACTAGGAAATCTGGTCTGAAGTGCCGGGTGTGGAACCTCTGCATGCGGGACCCTAGGAGCACGTGAAATTAGACAAAGCACAAAGGATAAAAAAGGTTAGACTTGACTTTATTGCCCAGATTCTATTTTTATCTCCCAGGGATTTTTAATGGGCTTTGCTGGGGACAAACCCCCCCTCTGCCTTTTGTCCCGTTCCTCATTCTTGGAGTGCTGAGGGTGCAGACCCTTCTTCTGTAACTGCTGAGTGCTGAGTTGGGAGCCCTCATACCCTGGGGCGAGGGTCAGAGCTTCTCCCCAGCAGCCTCCAGGTGACGTTGATTGTCCCCAGGCCCCCTGCCTCCCTGCTCGTCCACCTGAGCAGCAGCATTGGAAGTGTTATAGATTCTAATGACCTTTAAGGGTCCAGGAAAGAGATGTGCAGAGACGCTGTGGGGGCCGGTTTCACCCCGCCCCACATTTGTTCGGCCACCTTAGGCCGACCGTTTCTGCCAGCCTAGATGCTCTGACCAGTAGTCTGCGCTTTCTTCAATTAGGCCCCTGAATTAACGTACAAACAGCACCAGGTGTCAGAGCCCTGCCCGCTCAACTCCCAGACAGTCCAGGGTCAGTGGTGATCAAGGACCATGATGGCCACTGAGTCAACAGCCTTTTGAAGTAAACAAGAGTCCAGCCGGTCTTACTGGCCACCATCATCACGGTGTCTGTAGGCTTTTCTATGGTGACAGTGTGATATACGGTTCCCCCGCCAAGATTATTAGCTCCCCTCTGGGTGCAGTAAGTCCGGCAAGCAGTAGTCTACTCTTTTGGGACACACTCTTGTTGTTTTATGAGAGAAACTCCAGGTCAAGTGATGTTCACACGAGTCGTCATGGTGCCCTGTTGCCCCCAGTTATCTCTCTGGATGTTGGAGTTGGAGGGCCTCCTCACTCGAGGTCGGTGTGCCCACGGAGCGAACCCTGCAACTTCAGGGCATGGTTGGTGGTTAGGATCACCACGTGGGGTCCTTTTCCCTTAGGAGGGAGGTGGCCTTTTGGGCTGCTGATTTCCAGGTTTTTAGATACCGCCAGTATCTTGGCCAGATGTGGCAGTGGGCCAAGCCCCTTGGTGACCATAGTTTATCCTACCTGGATGGCATTCTTGCATTGTTCCATTTCAAGTGGTCCCAGGTTTTGCACTAATTCTCCAATGGCGATTCACCTTTCACCGGGAATGTAAAGGTCAAAGGGTTTAGCTAAATTAGGGAGTTCCAGGGCAAGGGTCTGAATTGACTGCTCTTTCCATTCTTGAAAGGCCACTTCTGGATTCTATTCAAAAGGATCATCATCTTTTCCTTTCAGTGTTTCATATAGAGGCCCAGCTAGTAGACTGTAGTTAGGGATCCAGAAGCAGCAAACCCTGGCCTCCCCAGGAACCCCTAAGCTGTCTTCTAGTTTTAGAAAGGGGTAAGGCTGAAAATGGTTTCTTCCCTTTCCTGGGATGGACTTCTCCAACCTTCTGTGAGAATGAAGCCCAGGCAGGTCACGGCAGTCTGTGATATTTGAGCTTTTTCTTGGACAACTTCTATCCTTTATTGGCTTGGTAGTTCAGAGGCCTCCTTAGTAGGGCTGGCGATCAGAATGTCGTCTGCATATTGAAGGAGGGTTTCCTTTTCCAGAGGTAGAACTTTTAGGTCTTTAGCTAAGCTTTCCCCAAAGATGGTGTGGGAATTTTTGCACCCTTGGGGCCAGACGGCCCGGAAGTATTGTTTTCGTTGTATGTTGAGTCCTGCCACTCACAAGCCAAAATTTCTTGTGACTCTGGGACTAATGGAATACAAAAGAAGGCATCATTGAAGACTAATACAGAATACCATGTCCTGGTGGTTGGTAGAATGACCAGCAGGGTGTAGGAATTAGGAGCAACTGGAGGTATATCCTCGGTGGCTTCACTGACTGTCCTGACATCCTTTACCAGGTCCCCAGCAGCCCATGGGGCTCTCGTGGTCAGACCAATCCCAGAATATGGAGCTCACCTGGGCAGGTACCCCACCCCCACCCCAGCCCACAGGGCTCTCGTGGTCAGGCCCCTCCCAGGATACAGAGCTACCCTTGCAGGTACCGTGGCAGGGCTGGGCACACAGGAACCGTGCACATAGCCCTCATTGCAGAGCACCCCCAGCTCACCTGTCGCTCAGAGCTGACACAGAGCACCTCAGAGCAGGACTTGAACTAACAAACAGCAGCTGCGACAGGTCTGTGACCCTGGGCATCACTCCGTGAGGCCTCCCTCCACCTGGTCTTCCAGAGACTTCCACTGCACCCGGGGCACCAGGCCTCTGTCTCCAACCACCACCCACCCCTCCTCTCCCTGACTCCTGGGTTCCTCTCATTAGGAGAGGGTTTTCTTGAAGTTGTCTCCCACTCATGGGCCAGATAAAATGATTAGAAAACAAGCCAAAGCTGCAGCCCCTTGTCTATCCTGACTCTCAGGAGCCCACACCTGTTCCTTGGACCTGGCCGGTTCAGCAAGTTCCATTTTCTGCAACTGTGAGCCCCTGAGGGGTGATGATTGGCTGACCTGGGCAGCCTTACCGTGCTGGCCAGCCCTCCCCAGGTGTGCCTGGGTTGAGATCACTATAAATACCACTCCAGGCAGCAAGAGCCCCTGCAGCCGTGCCTGACGCCATTTTCTCTGCCCTGTCAGCAGTCTCGGGGCTGGGCTGGTGGGAGGGAGTGAGAGGCCACGGCTTTGTGGGTGGCCCAGTGTGAGTGGGGCTCTGCTGGACTTTCTGCAGCAGTTGCCAGGCTGCCACCTGCTAAAGAAGAAGATGTGTCACCCATACCTGCTGCTGGAATTTCTCCCTGGGCAGAGGTGAGGAAGGAAAAAAGCAGTGGGGGCAGGGACAGGACGGGTATCTCAGGCAGGGAAATGGAAATCTTCCAGAAGAGCACCCAGGGCCAGGACCATCCTGGCTGGCCTGCAGGCACCAAGTCGGCCGGCATGCTGTCACTCGTGTGGCTCTATGGCCCTCCCTCTAGGCTTTCAAGTCCTTGTCTATATTCAGGTGTTTTAGCTGGGATGGGTGGGAATAGTTCAGCAGCAACTGGCCTGGGGCTCAGCTCACGTTTACTCACAGATGCCTCGGCACGGTGCCCCAGCTTTGCAATGAGGACGCTTGTTGCGTGGGGGCTGCTGGCTGAATGGGAGACGATTCCCCACCACTGACCAACTTCAGAATTGTTTACAACTGGAGCAAGTGCCCTGATACGGTTTTCCTCTGTGGAACTGGTGGGTTCTGTGTTTTTTTTCTCTTTTTCGTTTTGGGTTCAAGGTAGATTTTATTCCTCTTTTTTGTATTTACAGATATAAGCATGGAAATAATTTATTCATATAAATACATGTATGTGAAGGGAATAATTGTTTTTTCTATTGTTTAAATTTTATTTCTTTTTAATTTTGAATTTTATTTTATATTTTTATACAGCAGGTTCTTATTGGTTATCTATTTTATACATATAAATGTATACATGCCAATCCCAGTCTCTCAACTCCTCCCACCACCCCCCCAACAGCTTTCCCCCCTTGTTGTCCATACGTTTGTTGTCTACATCTGTTGCTCTATTTATGCCTTGCAAAATGGTTAATCTGTACAGGTTTTCTAGGTTCCACATATATGCATGAATATACAAGATTTGTTTTTCTCTTTCTGACTTACTTCACTCTGTATGACAGTCTCTAGATGCATCGACGTCTCTACAAATGACCCAATTTCATTCCTTTTCATGGCTTAGTAATATTCCATTTTATATATGTACCACGGCTTTATGCATTCGTCTGTCTGTGGGCATTGAGGTTGCTTCCATTACCTCGATATTGTAAATAGTGATGCAATGAACATTGCGGTGAATGTCTCTTTTTGATTTATGGTTTTGTCTGGGTATATGTCCAGTACTGGGATTGCTGTATCATATGGTAATTCTATTGTTAGTTTCTTAAGAAATTCCATATTGTTCTCCATAGTGACTGTATCAATTTATATTCCCAACAATAGTGGAAGAGGGTTCCTTTTCTCCACACCCTTTCCAGCATTTTTTGCTTGTAGATTTTCTATGATGCATATTCTACCAGGTGTGAGGTGATACCTCATTGTTGAATCCATTTCGTTGAGCAAGGGGTAGGTCTTGTCTATTCCATATTTGGCTTATGGAACGGTATCTGTGCTAATTTCAATCTCTGGTTTAATGCAGCACCCCAACTCACCTTCCCCCTTAAGCAAGCATAAGTTAGTTTTCTAAACTTGAGACCCTGTTCTGTTTTGTAATTCAGTTCATGTGTAGCCAAGTTCACATTCCGTGTATTAGTGATACCTTATGATGTTTCTTTTTCTGTGTGACTTATTTCAGTTAGAATCATCGTGCCTCAATCCACTCATTATGCTGCTACGGGCCTGATGACATAGATTTCATTGCTGAGTGATACTGCATTGTACGTAAGTACCACAACTTCTTTATCCATTTTTCACTTTCTGCGATATTGAACTTGTACCGTAAACCAGGTTCTTGTAAACAGAGCCGTCCCAACCTTTGGGGTGGCTGTGTCTTTTTGATTTTAATTTCCCTAAGCTATAGGACCATAAGTGGAAGTGCCCTAGGCTCTGTTGCTTTGTTTTTTAGATGTTTCAGGAAACACCATACACTTCTCCCGAGTGGCTGTTGGCAATTTACATCCCGCCCAGCAGCATAACAAGGCTCCCAGTTCTCCATGGCCTGTCCTGCCTTTCTGGATTTTACACTTTTTTCAGATGGCCCTTTTGACCGGGGGGAAGTGAGACTTCATTGTAGTGCAGATTTCCTTTGCAAGCTTGCTTGGTTGGCCAAAAAGGGCGTATGCGTTTTTTCCTGAATATATTCAGGAAAAAACGCATACGCCCTTTTTGGCCAAGTTCATCATTGTGGACGTTCTGCCTCTTTTCCTATGCTTTAAATGCAATTCCAGTCTACCTCCTGAAATCGGTTTCCTGCAATTCTGCCCCGCTTTCAAGTCCTCTTGGCAGCCTTACTTCAGTATATTTTTGGACGATAGCTGTCATTTATAACTCTGCAGGTTTGTGAATTACAGTGCCCCTGAGCTCCTTTCTTCAACTCGCTTTCTCGTGAGCTGGCCGCAACACCGCAGGATGGCTTCAGGCCCTAATCTGGTTCCGGCACGGCATGCTGAGCCTTTGGTTAATTCCTCTTCCTGGTGCGAAATGAGAGTTAAATTTGCCCATCCAGACACCTCCATCTAGTCTGTCATTGGTTCTGCCTATTCCTGTTCATCTTCCACAGAAATTGCAAACTGGGCCAAACAGGAGGTTAAAGGCACTGACTCTCCAAGTCGGGAGAGTGTTAGTAAAGCGTGTGGCATGTTGCACCCGAGTACCAGGGGATGAAAACTGACACATATTGGAACACGTCTCCCGATCACACGGTTGATCATTCTCTGGGTTCCACATGCATGTTTTAGCTGAAGGAAGTATCCCTTAATCCTGGAGAGTTGAGACCCATGGAATGGGTACCATGCAATATGACTTCAAAGGTCTTCATTTGCTCACCGAGCCTCACCAATCTTATGAGCCCCAAGTGTCCAGCCTTATGTGTCACCCAGCTCTGGGTGTAGATGTGGTAAATGCAGGTTGCATCAGAAGCCTTGAATGATTACTTAAGTATTTCTCTCTATTTCACTGTCATTGTGTTTTGTTTAAGAAATTTATTTTTATTATGGTATTTACCTGATTTTCACTGCTTTAATGCAGCTGTACACACTCTTGATTCTCTTACAGAGATATATAAATCCATAGGTTTTATGATTCTTACTAGTCAGGTATATTCCTAGGCGTTGAATATGGGGTGTTGAGTCCATTTCGTTGAGCAAGGAGTAGCTCTTGTCTATTCCATATTTGGCTTAAGGAACTTTATCTGTGCTCATTTCAATCTCTGGTTTTATGCAGCACCCCAACTCACCTTTCCCCTTAAGCAAGCATAAGTTGGTTTTCTAAATTTGAGACCCTGTTCTGTTTTGGAATTCAGTTCCTGTGTAGCCAAGTTTACATTCCGTGTATTAGTGATACCTTATGATGTTTCTTTTTCTGTGTGACTTATTTTAGTTAGATTCATCGTACTTAGTCCACTCATTATGCTGCTACGGGCCTGATGACATAGATTTCATTGCTGAGTGATATTGCATTGTACGTAAGTACCACAACTTCTTTATCCATTTTTCACTTTCTGCGATATTGAACTTGTACCGTATATGAGGTTCTTGTAAACAGAGCCATCCCAAACTTTTGGCTGGCTGTGTCTTTTTGATTTTAATTTCCCTAAGCTATAGGACCATAAGTGGAAGTGCCCTAGGCTCTGTTGCTTTGTTTTTTAGATGTTTCAGGAAACACCAAACACTTCTCCAGAGTGGCTGTTGGCAATTTACATCCTGCCCATCCGCATAAGATGGCTCCCAGTTCTCCATGGCCTGTCATGCCTTTATGGATTATACACTTTTTTCAGATGGCCCTTTTGACCAGGGGGAATTGAGACTTCATTGTAGTGCAGATTTCCTTTGCAAGCTTGCTTGGTTGGCCAAAAAGGGCGTATGCGTTTTTTCCTGAATATATTCAGGAAAAAACACATACGCCCTTTTTGGGCAAGTCAGGTTTTTGAATTGCAGTGGCCCTTAGCTCCATTTTTCAGCTCTTAGTTTTGTGATCTTGCCCCATAACCACAGGATTCCTTGAAGCCCTATTCTTCTTCTGGGGCACCTTGCTGTGCCTTTGGTTCATTCTTCTTACTGATGTGAAATTAGAGTGACATGTGCCCATTGAAACCGCTACAGCTAGTTTCTCACTGGTTCCCCCTATTCCCATTCATCCTCCGCACTAACTGAAGACTGTGCGATACCAGGACTTAAAGGCATTGACTCTCCATGTGGGGATGTTGTTAGTAAAGCGGCTGGAATGTCGATCCGGAGCCCCAGGAGAGGAAAAATGTGGTGTGTTTTAGAAACCTTTCCCGATCATATGGTATACCAGTCGCTGGGTTTCCCAAGCATGGTTTAGCTGTAGGAAGATTCCCTTCAACCTGGAGTGTTGGGACCCTTGGAATGAGTAGCATGAAGTATTGCATTAAACTTTCGGCAGTTGCTCACCGAAGCTCACCAATCCTCTCAGCCCCAAGTGTCCAGCCTTATGTCTTATCCAGCTGTGGGTTTATATGTGGTCAATCCAGGTTGCATCACAGCCCCTGAGCGAATTTTGTAAGAATTTTTCTCTCTTTCATTGTTTCTGCGTTTTGTTTTTAAAATTTATTTCTATAATGGGGTTTAGCTCATTTTCACTGCTGTGTTTGTGCCGCTCTGCACACACTTGATTCCCTTATGGAGATATATCAATACATGGGTTTTAAGATTCTTATTACTCAGATATATTTCTCTGCGGTGTATAGGGTGTGTTGAGGCCAGTTCATTGAGCAAGGTGTAGATCTTGTCTAATACCTATTTGGTTTCTTGAACGGTATCTGTGCTAATTTCAAACTCTGGTTTTATGCATCACCCCACCTCTCCTTTCCCCTTAAGCTGACATAAGTGTGTTTTCTAAATGTGAGACACTGTTCTGTTCTGTAATTCATTTCTTGTGCAGCCATATTTACCCTCCCTCTATAAGTGATATCTTATGATATGTTTCTTTTTCTGTTTGACTTATTTCAAGTAGTATTATCGGACCTAAATCCACTCTTTATCCTTCTACTAGCCTTATTACATTGATTTCATGGTGAAGAGATATTCCATTGTACATAAGTACCACATCTTCTTTATCCATTGTTCTCTTTCCTGGGATATTTAAGGTGTACTGAAGTTGAGGTTCTTGTAAACAGAGTAGCCCTAAACTGTGGTGTGCTTGTGTCTTGTTGATTTTTAGACTTCCCTAGATATACTCCCATGATTGGAAGTGTCCTATGCTCTGTAGCTCTGTTTTTAGATGATTTAGGAACCACCATACACTTCTCCAGAGTGGCTCTCGGCAGTTCACACACTGCCCATCAGCGTATAAAGGCTCCCTGTTCTCCATGGCCTGTCCTGCATTTCTGGTTTTTACAATTTTTTAGGATGGCCCTTTTGACCGGTGGGAAATGAGACTTCTTTGTTGTGCACATTTGCATTGCTTGCTTGCTTCGTTGCCCATAAAGTGCGTATGCGTTTTTTCCTGGATATAATCAGGAAAAATCGCATACGCCCTTTTGGGCCAACTGCATCATTGTCGAAATTCTGCCGCTTTTCATGTGCGTTAAAGACGAGTCCAATCTATCTCTTGAAATCTGTTTCTTGTAATTCTGTCTTGCATTCAGATCCTCTTCTTTGCCTTACCTCAACATATTTTTGGACGTTAGTTTTCATTTATAACTCTGCAGGTTTGTGAATTGCAGTGACCCTGAGCTCCATGTTTTAAGTTGCTCTTTTGTGAGCTGGCCTCAAACCCGCAGGATTGCTTCAGGCCCTATTTTGGCTCCGGCGAGGCAGGCTGAGCCTTTTTTTAATTCTTATTCTTAATGGGAAATTAGAGTGATATGTGCCCGTCCAAACCCCTACAACTCTTCTCTCATTGGTTCCCCCTCTTCCCGTTCATCCTCCTCACAATTTGCAAAATGTGTGAAACAGAAGTTTAAATGTGCTGATTCTCCAAGTGGGGAGCTTCTAAGTAACGTGGCTGGAATGGTGAACAGGAGCACCAGGAGAGGATAAATGAGGTGCATTTTAGACACATCTCCCGATCACATGGTGTACAGTCCTCTGGGTTTTCCATGCATGTTTTAGCTGTAGGAAGATCCCTTGAACCTGCAGATTTGGGACCCATTGAATGGGTACCAGGTAGTATTACTTTAAAGGGTGTGCATTTCCTCACCCAACCTCACATTTCTCTTAGCGCAAACAGTTTCCAGCCTTATGTCTCATCCTGCTGTGGGTCTAGATGTGTTCAATCCATGTTGCATCACCGTCCCTGAGGAAAAGTTGTAAGAGGTTTTCTCTGTCTCTCTGTCGTTTATTTTTTTCAATTTATTACTATATTGGTTACAGCTGATTTTCAAAGCTCTGTTTCTTGCTGCTGTACATCCACTTGATTCACGTACAGAGAGACATCAATAAATTCTTTTTCAGATTCTTACCAGTCGTATATATTCTTTTCCGGTGACTTGAGTGTGCTGAGTGCAGTTCTTTTAGCTACCGTGTAGGCCTTGTTGATTATCAGTTTGGTATTTGGAATGGTATCTTTGATAATTTCAACCTCCTGGATGATGCCTCACCCCTCCCCACCTTTCCCGTTTAGCAGCCTTATGCGTGTTTTCTACATATTTGACTATGTTTTTGTTTTGTAATTTATTTCATGTGTAGCCATTTTGGATTCCACCTTTAAGTGATATCTTATGATATGTGTCTTTTTCTTTTTGAATTCTGTCACTTAGAATGATCATACGTAACTCCTCTGGAGTTGTTACAGCTGGCCATATTTCATTGATTTCCAGGCTGAATAATATTCCACTCTACCTAAGTACCACATCTGTATCCATTTTTTCCCTCCAGAGACATTTAAGTTATATCCTAGTCGAGGATCTTTTAAACAGAGAGGGGGTAAACATTGGGGTGCCTGTGTCCTCTCGATTTTTGTTTTTCCCAAGATATACGCCCATGAGTGCAAGTGCCCTATGCTCTGTAGCTCATTGTTTAGATGCTTTAGTAAACACAATACACTTCTCCAGAATGGCCGTTGGCAATATACATTTCCACTATAAGTCTCACAGGGCTCCCTCTTCTCCTTGCCCTGTCCTGCATTTCTGTTGTTTACGCTTTATGAGGATGGCTCTTCTGACTGATGCGAAGTGATGTCTTTTGTAGTATTGACTTCCAGTGCCCACCTGTTTGGTTGGCTAAAAAGGTGTACGCTCTTTTCTTGAATATATACACAAAAAAACACATACACCCTTTTTGGCCAACTGCAATGTTGGCAATGTTCAGCTCCTTTTCTTGTGCTTAATGGCGAGTCCTTTCTACCTCCTCAAATCCCTTTCCTGCCATTCTCCCTTGCTTACAAGTCCTTTTCTCTGACTTTCCTCAAGACAGTTTTCAGTGATGGATATTTTCAACTCTGCAGTTTTGTGAATTTTACTGCCCCTGAGTTCTATTGTTCAACTTGTGTTTATGGGAACTGGCCACAAAGCAGCGGGATTTCCTCAAGCCCTATACTGTTTCCATGGGCAACCCTAGCCTTTGGTCAATTCGTCTTCCTGATTGGAAATTAGAGTGACATGTGCCTGTCTGAACACGTAGGACTTGCCTCTCATTGTTCCTCATCCTTCCGCTTCATCCTCTGGACAAATTCCAAACTGTACGCAACAGGATGTTGACAGTGCTGACATCTCCAAGTGGGGAGACTGTTAGTAAAGACGCTGGAGGGGTGAACCCGAGCACCAGGAGATGAGGAGATGAGATGCCTTTTCCAAACTCTTCCCGATCAGACGGTATACCATCCTCTGGGTGTGACAGACATGTTTTAGCAGTAGGAAGAGTCCCATTCATGTAAGGAGAACACCAGGGCTTTTTCAAAATCAGTGTCTCCCCGAAACCCAAACTGGGGAATTTTTTAAGCTACGGCTACACATATGTTCATTAAGGGCCTTGGGAAGTAGGCAGAGTCCAAACTTTAGATGATTGAAGTCTTCAGGGTCAGAAGCACTCACCACCAGCTTCCCTTAGGTTACACTTTAACTGTCATTGATAGATGATGTCAATAAAAATATCTATTCTTTTTCAGATTATTTCCCCTTATAGGTTATTGCAAAATGTTGAGTGTAGTTCCCTGTGCTATACAGTAGTTCCTTGTTGATGATCTATTTTATACATAGCAGTGTGTATGTGTTCATCCCAAACTGTTAATTTATCCCTCCTCCCACCTTTCCCCTTTGGTAATAAGAAATTATAAGATTTTATACTTCTCAGAAATGGGGGAGCTGAAAGAGAGGTATCATTTTCAATGGAAAAGCATTTAAAACAAGATTGAAGGTTTAACCAAGATTATTAGATGTACATCCTTGGAAAGAAATCACTTCATTTCTCTAATATTGAGCTGACAAATAAGACAAACCTTTTCACTGAACTTGCTTATAATAAAGTGATGGAAATATCCAATGGAAGTGTTAGAAACATCTTATTTTACCCGAGCCTTATACACTGTTCTATGTTAACTACACTTTGGCTCACACATCTGTTCATTGAGGTTACAATAGTCTCAATTTCTGTTACTGATCCTCCAGAGTGGACCCCAACAAGTGTCCCCCTGCCCAGTGTCATTGGGGCCAACAGATCGAGACTGAGTTTGGTTCACAAGCAAAGGAAACTTTATATTTTGATCAGAGAATGGAGAGGTGAGAGCATGTACTACCCCGTGGGCTGTGGGCTGGGCTGCTGTGTAGAGATCCTGTCAGAGTCAGTGGGAGGGAGGGGGCGGAGCTCTCGAGGGCCGGGTTGGCTGTAGCTCAGGCTCTATATCGCGGAGTCTGCACTGGGCCCCAGGAGCTGAGGTGTCGACCCAGCCATTCTGCACTAGGAAATCTGGTCTGAAGTGCCGGGTGTGGAACCTCTGCATGCGGGACCCTAGGAGCACGTGAAATTAGACAAAGCACAAAGGATAAAAAAGGTTAGACTTGACTTTATTGCCCAGATTCTATTTTTATCTCCCAGGGATTTTTAATGGGCTTTGCTGGGGACAAACCCCCCCTCTGCCTTTTGTCCCGTTCCTCATTCTTGGAGTGCTGAGGGTGCAGACCCTTCTTCTGTAACTGCTGAGTGCTGAGTTGGGAGCCCTCATACCCTGGGGCGAGGGTCAGAGCTTCTCCCCAGCAGCCTCCAGGTGACGTTGATTGTCCCCAGGCCCCCTGCCTCCCTGCTCGTCCACCTGAGCAGCAGCATTGGAAGTGTTATAGATTCTAATGACCTTTAAGGGTCCAGGAAAGAGATGTGCAGAGACGCTGTGGGGGCCGGTTTCACCCCGCCCCACATTTGTTCGGCCACCTTAGGCCGACCGTTTCTGCCAGCCTAGATGCTCTGACCAGTAGTCTGCGCTTTCTTCAATTAGGCCCCTGAATTAACGTACAAACAGCACCAGGTGTCAGAGCCCTGCCCGCTCAACTCCCAGACAGTCCAGGGTCAGTGGTGATCAAGGACCATGATGGCCACTGAGTCAACAGCCTTTTGAAGTAAACAAGAGTCCAGCCGGTCTTACTGGCCACCATCATCACGGTGTCTGTAGGCTTTTCTATGGTGACAGTGCGATATACGGTTCCCCCGCCAAGATTATTAGCTCCCCTCTGGGTGCAGTAAGTCCGGCAAGCAGTAGTCTACTCTTTTGGGACACACTCTTGTTGTTTTATGAGAGAAAGTCCAGGTCAAGTGATGTTCACACGAGTCGTCATGGTGCCCTGTTGCCCCCGGTTATCTCTCTGGATGTTGGAGTTGGAGGGCCTCCTCACTCGAGGTCGGTGTGCCCACGGAGCGAACCCTGCAACTTCAGGGCATGGTTGGTGGTTAGGATCACCACGTGGGGTCCTTTTCCCTTAGGAGGGAGGTGGCCTTTTGGGCTGCTGATTTCCAGGTTTTTAGATACCGCCAGTATCTTGGCCAGATGTGGCAGTGGGCCAAGCCCCTTGGTGACCATAGTTCATCCTACCTGGGTGGCATTCTTGCATTGTTCCATTTCAAGTGGTCCCAGGTTTTGCACTAATTCTCCAATGGCGATTCACCTTTCACCGGGAATGTAAAGGTCAAAGGGTTTAGCTAAATTAGGGAGTTCCAGGGCAAGGGTCTGAATTGACTGCTCTTTCCATTCTTGAAAGGCCACTTCTGGATTCTATTCAAAAGGATCATCATCTTTTCCTTTCAGTGTTTCATATAGAGGCCCAGCTAGTAGACTGTAGTTAGGGATCCAGAAGCAGCAAACCCTGGCCTCCCCAGGAACCCCTAAGCTGTCTTCTAGTTTTAGAAAGGGGTAAGGCTGAAAATGGTTTCTTCCCTTTCCTGGGATGGACTTCTCCAACCTTCTGTGAGAATGAAGCCCAGGCAGGTCACGGCAGTCTGTGATATTTGAGCTTTTTCTTGGACAACTTCTATCCTTTATTGGCTTGGTAGTTCAGAGGCCTCCTTAGTAGGGCTGGCGATCAGAATGTCGTCTGCATATTGAAGGAGGGTTTCCTTTTCCAGAGGTAGAACTTTTAGGTCTTTAGCTAAGCTTTCCCCAAAGATGGTGTGGGAATTTTTGCACCCTTGGGGCCAGACGGCCCGGAAGTATTGTTTTCGTTGTATGTTGAGTCCTGCCACTCACAAGCCAAAATTTCTTGTGACTCTGGGACTAATGGAATACAAAAGAAGGCATCATTGAAGACTAATACAGAATACCATGTCCTGGTGGTTGGTAGAATGACCAGCAGGGTGTAGGAATTAGGAGCAACTGGAGGTATATCCTCGGTGGCTTCACTGACTGTCCTGACATCCTTTACCAGGTCCCCAGCAGCCCATGGGGCTCTCGTGGTCAGACCAATCCCAGAATATGGAGCTCACCTGGGCAGGTACCCCACCCCCACCCCAGCCCACAGGGCTCTCGTGGTCAGGCCCCTCCCAGGATACAGAGCTACCCTTGCAGGTACCGTGGCAGGGCTGGGCACACAGGAACCGTGCACATAGCCCTCATTGCAGAGCACCCCCAGCTCACCTGTCGCTCAGAGCTGACACAGAGCACCTCAGAGCAGGACTTGAACTAACAAACAGCAGCTGCGACAGGTCTGTGACCCTGGGCATCACTCCGTGAGGCCTCCCTCCACCTGGTCTTCCAGAGACTTCCACTGCACCCGGGGCACCAGGCCTCTGTCTCCAACCACCACCCACCCCTCCTCTCCCTGACTCCTGGGTTCCTCTCATTAGGAGAGGGTTTTCTTGAAGTTGTCTCCCACTCATGGGCCAGATAAAATGATTAGAAAACAAGCCAAAGCTGCAGCCCCTTGTCTATCCTGACTCTCAGGAGCCCACACCTGTTCCTTGGACCTGGCCGGTTCAGCAAGTTCCATTTTCTGCAACTGTGAGCCCCTGAGGGGTGATGATTGGCTGACCTGGGCAGCCTTACCGTGCCGGCCAGCCCTCCCCAGGTGTGCCTGGGTTGAGATCACTATAAATACCACTCCAGGCAGCAAGAGCCCCTGCAGCCGTGCCTGACGCCATTTTCTCTGCCCTGTCAGCAGTCTCGGGGCTGGGCTGGTGGGAGGGAGTGAGAGGCCACGGCTTTGTGGGTGGCCCAGTGTGAGTGGGGCTCTGCTGGACTTTCTGCAGCAGTTGCCAGGCTGCCACCTGCTAAAGAAGAAGATGTGTCACCCATACCTGCTGCTGGAATTTCTCCCTGGGCAGAGGTGAGGAAGGAAAAAAGCAGTGGGGGCAGGGACAGGACGGGTATCTCAGGCAGGGAAATGGAAATCTTCCAGAAGAGCACCCAGGGCCAGGACCATCCTGGCTGGCCTGCAGGCACCAAGTCGGCCGGCATGCTGTCACTCGTGTGGCTCTATGGCCCTCCCTCTAGGCTTTCAAGTCCTTGTCTATATTCAGGTGTTTTAGCTGGGATGGGTGGGAATAGTTCAGCAGCAACTGGCCTGGGGCTCAGCTCACGTTTACTCACAGATGCCTCGGCACGGTGCCCCAGCTTTGCAATGAGGACGCTTGTTGCGTGGGGGCTGCTGGCTGAATGGGAGACGATTCCCCACCACTGACCAACTTCAGAATTGTTTACAACTGGAGCAAGTGCCCTGATACGGTTTTCCTCTGTGGAACTGGTGGGTTCTGTGTTTTTTTTCTCTTTTTCGTTTTGGGTTCAAGGTAGATTTTATTCCTCTTTTTTGTATTTACAGATATAAGCATGGAAATAATTTATTCATATAAATACATGTATGTGAAGGGAATAATTGTTTTTTCTATTGTTTAAATTTTATTTCTTTTTAATTTTGAATTTTATTTTATATTTTTATACAGCAGGTTCTTATTGGTTATCTATTTTATACATATAAATGTATACATGCCAATCCCAGTCTCTCAACTCCTCCCACCACCCCCCCAACAGCTTTCCCCCCTTGTTGTCCATACGTTTGTTGTCTACATCTGTTGCTCTATTTATGCCTTGCAAAATGGTTAATCTGTACAGGTTTTCTAGGTTCCACATATATGCATGAATATACAAGATTTGTTTTTCTCTTTCTGACTTACTTCACTCTGTATGACAGTCTCTAGATGCATCGACGTCTCTACAAATGACCCAATTTCATTCCTTTTCATGGCTTAGTAATATTCCATTTTATATATGTACCACGGCTTTATGCATTCGTCTGTCTGTGGGCATTGAGGTTGCTTCCATTACCTCGATATTGTAAATAGTGATGCAATGAACATTGCGGTGAATGTCTCTTTTTGATTTATGGTTTTGTCTGGGTATATGTCCAGTACTGGGATTGCTGTATCATATGGTAATTCTATTGTTAGTTTCTTAAGAAATTCCATATTGTTCTCCATAGTGACTGTATCAATTTATATTCCCAACAATAGTGGAAGAGGGTTCCTTTTCTCCACACCCTTTCCAGCATTTTTTGCTTGTAGATTTTCTATGATGCATATTCTACCAGGTGTGAGGTGATACCTCATTGTTGAATCCATTTCGTTGAGCAAGGGGTAGGTCTTGTCTATTCCATATTTGGCTTATGGAACGGTATCTGTGCTAATTTCAATCTCTGGTTTAATGCAGCACCCCAACTCACCTTCCCCCTTAAGCAAGCATAAGTTAGTTTTCTAAACTTGAGACCCTGTTCTGTTTTGTAATTCAGTTCATGTGTAGCCAAGTTCACATTCCGTGTATTAGTGATACCTTATGATGTTTCTTTTTCTGTGTGACTTATTTCAGTTAGAATCATCGTGCCTCAATCCACTCATTATGCTGCTACGGGCCTG
Organism: Lagenorhynchus albirostris; assembly: GCF_949774975.1. Taxonomy (NCBI): domain Eukaryota; kingdom Metazoa; phylum Chordata; class Mammalia; order Artiodactyla; family Delphinidae; genus Lagenorhynchus; species Lagenorhynchus albirostris. Next base: position 21,827 of record NW_026783412.1, on the reverse strand, counting down.
ATGACATAGATTTCATTGCTGAGTGATACTGCATTGTACGTAAGTACCACAACTTCTTTATCCATTTTTCACTTTCTGCGATATTGAACTTGTACCGTAAACCAGGTTCTTGTAAACAGAGCCGTCCCAACCTTTGGGGTGGCTGTGTCTTTTTGATTTTAATTTCCCTAAGCTATAGGACCATAAGTGGAAGTGCCCTAGGCTCTGTTGCTTTGTTTTTTAGATGTTTCAGGAAACACCATACACTTCTCCCGAGTGGCTGTTGGCAATTTACATCCCGCCCAGCAGCATAACAAGGCTCCCAGTTCTCCATGGCCTGTCCTGCCTTTCTGGATTTTACACTTTTTTCAGATGGCCCTTTTGACCGGGGGGAAGTGAGACTTCATTGTAGTGCAGATTTCCTTTGCAAGCTTGCTTGGTTGGCCAAAAAGGGCGTATGCGTTTTTTCCTGAATATATTCAGGAAAAAACGCATACGCCCTTTTTGGCCAAGTTCATCATTGTGGACGTTCTGCCTCTTTTCCTATGCTTTAAATGCAATTCCAGTCTACCTCCTGAAATCGGTTTCCTGCAATTCTGCCCCGCTTTCAAGTCCTCTTGGCAGCCTTACTTCAGTATATTTTTGGACGATAGCTGTCATTTATAACTCTGCAGGTTTGTGAATTACAGTGCCCCTGAGCTCCTTTCTTCAACTCGCTTTCTCGTGAGCTGGCCGCAACACCGCAGGATGGCTTCAGGCCCTAATCTGGTTCCGGCACGGCATGCTGAGCCTTTGGTTAATTCCTCTTCCTGGTGCGAAATGAGAGTTAAATTTGCCCATCCAGACACCTCCATCTAGTCTGTCATTGGTTCTGCCTATTCCTGTTCATCTTCCACAGAAATTGCAAACTGGGCCAAACAGGAGGTTAAAGGCACTGACTCTCCAAGTCGGGAGAGTGTTAGTAAAGCGTGTGGCATGTTGCACCCGAGTACCAGGGGATGAAAACTGACACATATTGGAACACGTCTCCCGATCACACGGTTGATCATTCTCTGGGTTCCACATGCATGTTTTAGCTGAAGGAAGTATCCCTTAATCCTGGAGAGTTGAGACCCATGGAATGGGTACCATGCAATATGACTTCAAAGGTCTTCATTTGCTCACCGAGCCTCACCAATCTTATGAGCCCCAAGTGTCCAGCCTTATGTGTCACCCAGCTCTGGGTGTAGATGTGGTAAATGCAGGTTGCATCAGAAGCCTTGAATGATTACTTAAGTATTTCTCTCTATTTCACTGTCATTGTGTTTTGTTTAAGAAATTTATTTTTATTATGGTATTTACCTGATTTTCACTGCTTTAATGCAGCTGTACACACTCTTGATTCTCTTACAGAGATATATAAATCCATAGGTTTTATGATTCTTACTAGTCAGGTATATTCCTAGGCGTTGAATATGGGGTGTTGAGTCCATTTCGTTGAGCAAGGAGTAGCTCTTGTCTATTCCATATTTGGCTTAAGGAACTTTATCTGTGCTCATTTCAATCTCTGGTTTTATGCAGCACCCCAACTCACCTTTCCCCTTAAGCAAGCATAAGTTGGTTTTCTAAATTTGAGACCCTGTTCTGTTTTGGAATTCAGTTCCTGTGTAGCCAAGTTTACATTCCGTGTATTAGTGATACCTTATGATGTTTCTTTTTCTGTGTGACTTATTTTAGTTAGATTCATCGTACTTAGTCCACTCATTATGCTGCTACGGGCCTGATGACATAGATTTCATTGCTGAGTGATATTGCATTGTACGTAAGTACCACAACTTCTTTATCCATTTTTCACTTTCTGCGATATTGAACTTGTACCGTATATGAGGTTCTTGTAAACAGAGCCATCCCAAACTTTTGGCTGGCTGTGTCTTTTTGATTTTAATTTCCCTAAGCTATAGGACCATAAGTGGAAGTGCCCTAGGCTCTGTTGCTTTGTTTTTTAGATGTTTCAGGAAACACCAAACACTTCTCCAGAGTGGCTGTTGGCAATTTACATCCTGCCCATCCGCATAAGATGGCTCCCAGTTCTCCATGGCCTGTCATGCCTTTATGGATTATACACTTTTTTCAGATGGCCCTTTTGACCAGGGGGAATTGAGACTTCATTGTAGTGCAGATTTCCTTTGCAAGCTTGCTTGGTTGGCCAAAAAGGGCGTATGCGTTTTTTCCTGAATATATTCAGGAAAAAACACATACGCCCTTTTTGGGCAAGTCAGGTTTTTGAATTGCAGTGGCCCTTAGCTCCATTTTTCAGCTCTTAGTTTTGTGATCTTGCCCCATAACCACAGGATTCCTTGAAGCCCTATTCTTCTTCTGGGGCACCTTGCTGTGCCTTTGGTTCATTCTTCTTACTGATGTGAAATTAGAGTGACATGTGCCCATTGAAACCGCTACAGCTAGTTTCTCACTGGTTCCCCCTATTCCCATTCATCCTCCGCACTAACTGAAGACTGTGCGATACCAGGACTTAAAGGCATTGACTCTCCATGTGGGGATGTTGTTAGTAAAGCGGCTGGAATGTCGATCCGGAGCCCCAGGAGAGGAAAAATGTGGTGTGTTTTAGAAACCTTTCCCGATCATATGGTATACCAGTCGCTGGGTTTCCCAAGCATGGTTTAGCTGTAGGAAGATTCCCTTCAACCTGGAGTGTTGGGACCCTTGGAATGAGTAGCATGAAGTATTGCATTAAACTTTCGGCAGTTGCTCACCGAAGCTCACCAATCCTCTCAGCCCCAAGTGTCCAGCCTTATGTCTTATCCAGCTGTGGGTTTATATGTGGTCAATCCAGGTTGCATCACAGCCCCTGAGCGAATTTTGTAAGAATTTTTCTCTCTTTCATTGTTTCTGCGTTTTGTTTTTAAAATTTATTTCTATAATGGGGTTTAGCTCATTTTCACTGCTGTGTTTGTGCCGCTCTGCACACACTTGATTCCCTTATGGAGATATATCAATACATGGGTTTTAAGATTCTTATTACTCAGATATATTTCTCTGCGGTGTATAGGGTGTGTTGAGGCCAGTTCATTGAGCAAGGTGTAGATCTTGTCTAATACCTATTTGGTTTCTTGAACGGTATCTGTGCTAATTTCAAACTCTGGTTTTATGCATCACCCCACCTCTCCTTTCCCCTTAAGCTGACATAAGTGTGTTTTCTAAATGTGAGACACTGTTCTGTTCTGTAATTCATTTCTTGTGCAGCCATATTTACCCTCCCTCTATAAGTGATATCTTATGATATGTTTCTTTTTCTGTTTGACTTATTTCAAGTAGTATTATCGGACCTAAATCCACTCTTTATCCTTCTACTAGCCTTATTACATTGATTTCATGGTGAAGAGATATTCCATTGTACATAAGTACCACATCTTCTTTATCCATTGTTCTCTTTCCTGGGATATTTAAGGTGTACTGAAGTTGAGGTTCTTGTAAACAGAGTAGCCCTAAACTGTGGTGTGCTTGTGTCTTGTTGATTTTTAGACTTCCCTAGATATACTCCCATGATTGGAAGTGTCCTATGCTCTGTAGCTCTGTTTTTAGATGATTTAGGAACCACCATACACTTCTCCAGAGTGGCTCTCGGCAGTTCACACACTGCCCATCAGCGTATAAAGGCTCCCTGTTCTCCATGGCCTGTCCTGCATTTCTGGTTTTTACAATTTTTTAGGATGGCCCTTTTGACCGGTGGGAAATGAGACTTCTTTGTTGTGCACATTTGCATTGCTTGCTTGCTTCGTTGCCCATAAAGTGCGTATGCGTTTTTTCCTGGATATAATCAGGAAAAATCGCATACGCCCTTTTGGGCCAACTGCATCATTGTCGAAATTCTGCCGCTTTTCATGTGCGTTAAAGACGAGTCCAATCTATCTCTTGAAATCTGTTTCTTGTAATTCTGTCTTGCATTCAGATCCTCTTCTTTGCCTTACCTCAACATATTTTTGGACGTTAGTTTTCATTTATAACTCTGCAGGTTTGTGAATTGCAGTGACCCTGAGCTCCATGTTTTAAGTTGCTCTTTTGTGAGCTGGCCTCAAACCCGCAGGATTGCTTCAGGCCCTATTTTGGCTCCGGCGAGGCAGGCTGAGCCTTTTTTTAATTCTTATTCTTAATGGGAAATTAGAGTGATATGTGCCCGTCCAAACCCCTACAACTCTTCTCTCATTGGTTCCCCCTCTTCCCGTTCATCCTCCTCACAATTTGCAAAATGTGTGAAACAGAAGTTTAAATGTGCTGATTCTCCAAGTGGGGAGCTTCTAAGTAACGTGGCTGGAATGGTGAACAGGAGCACCAGGAGAGGATAAATGAGGTGCATTTTAGACACATCTCCCGATCACATGGTGTACAGTCCTCTGGGTTTTCCATGCATGTTTTAGCTGTAGGAAGATCCCTTGAACCTGCAGATTTGGGACCCATTGAATGGGTACCAGGTAGTATTACTTTAAAGGGTGTGCATTTCCTCACCCAACCTCACATTTCTCTTAGCGCAAACAGTTTCCAGCCTTATGTCTCATCCTGCTGTGGGTCTAGATGTGTTCAATCCATGTTGCATCACCGTCCCTGAGGAAAAGTTGTAAGAGGTTTTCTCTGTCTCTCTGTCGTTTATTTTTTTCAATTTATTACTATATTGGTTACAGCTGATTTTCAAAGCTCTGTTTCTTGCTGCTGTACATCCACTTGATTCACGTACAGAGAGACATCAATAAATTCTTTTTCAGATTCTTACCAGTCGTATATATTCTTTTCCGGTGACTTGAGTGTGCTGAGTGCAGTTCTTTTAGCTACCGTGTAGGCCTTGTTGATTATCAGTTTGGTATTTGGAATGGTATCTTTGATAATTTCAACCTCCTGGATGATGCCTCACCCCTCCCCACCTTTCCCGTTTAGCAGCCTTATGCGTGTTTTCTACATATTTGACTATGTTTTTGTTTTGTAATTTATTTCATGTGTAGCCATTTTGGATTCCACCTTTAAGTGATATCTTATGATATGTGTCTTTTTCTTTTTGAATTCTGTCACTTAGAATGATCATACGTAACTCCTCTGGAGTTGTTACAGCTGGCCATATTTCATTGATTTCCAGGCTGAATAATATTCCACTCTACCTAAGTACCACATCTGTATCCATTTTTTCCCTCCAGAGACATTTAAGTTATATCCTAGTCGAGGATCTTTTAAACAGAGAGGGGGTAAACATTGGGGTGCCTGTGTCCTCTCGATTTTTGTTTTTCCCAAGATATACGCCCATGAGTGCAAGTGCCCTATGCTCTGTAGCTCATTGTTTAGATGCTTTAGTAAACACAATACACTTCTCCAGAATGGCCGTTGGCAATATACATTTCCACTATAAGTCTCACAGGGCTCCCTCTTCTCCTTGCCCTGTCCTGCATTTCTGTTGTTTACGCTTTATGAGGATGGCTCTTCTGACTGATGCGAAGTGATGTCTTTTGTAGTATTGACTTCCAGTGCCCACCTGTTTGGTTGGCTAAAAAGGTGTACGCTCTTTTCTTGAATATATACACAAAAAAACACATACACCCTTTTTGGCCAACTGCAATGTTGGCAATGTTCAGCTCCTTTTCTTGTGCTTAATGGCGAGTCCTTTCTACCTCCTCAAATCCCTTTCCTGCCATTCTCCCTTGCTTACAAGTCCTTTTCTCTGACTTTCCTCAAGACAGTTTTCAGTGATGGATATTTTCAACTCTGCAGTTTTGTGAATTTTACTGCCCCTGAGTTCTATTGTTCAACTTGTGTTTATGGGAACTGGCCACAAAGCAGCGGGATTTCCTCAAGCCCTATACTGTTTCCATGGGCAACCCTAGCCTTTGGTCAATTCGTCTTCCTGATTGGAAATTAGAGTGACATGTGCCTGTCTGAACACGTAGGACTTGCCTCTCATTGTTCCTCATCCTTCCGCTTCATCCTCTGGACAAATTCCAAACTGTACGCAACAGGATGTTGACAGTGCTGACATCTCCAAGTGGGGAGACTGTTAGTAAAGACGCTGGAGGGGTGAACCCGAGCACCAGGAGATGAGGAGATGAGATGCCTTTTCCAAACTCTTCCCGATCAGACGGTATACCATCCTCTGGGTGTGACAGACATGTTTTAGCAGTAGGAAGAGTCCCATTCATGTAAGGAGAACACCAGGGCTTTTTCAAAATCAGTGTCTCCCCGAAACCCAAACTGGGGAATTTTTTAAGCTACGGCTACACATATGTTCATTAAGGGCCTTGGGAAGTAGGCAGAGTCCAAACTTTAGATGATTGAAGTCTTCAGGGTCAGAAGCACTCACCACCAGCTTCCCTTAGGTTACACTTTAACTGTCATTGATAGATGATGTCAATAAAAATATCTATTCTTTTTCAGATTATTTCCCCTTATAGGTTATTGCAAAATGTTGAGTGTAGTTCCCTGTGCTATACAGTAGTTCCTTGTTGATGATCTATTTTATACATAGCAGTGTGTATGTGTTCATCCCAAACTGTTAATTTATCCCTCCTCCCACCTTTCCCCTTTGGTAATAAGAAATTATAAGATTTTATACTTCTCAGAAATGGGGGAGCTGAAAGAGAGGTATCATTTTCAATGGAAAAGCATTTAAAACAAGATTGAAGGTTTAACCAAGATTATTAGATGTACATCCTTGGAAAGAAATCACTTCATTTCTCTAATATTGAGCTGACAAATAAGACAAACCTTTTCACTGAACTTGCTTATAATAAAGTGATGGAAATATCCAATGGAAGTGTTAGAAACATCTTATTTTACCCGAGCCTTATACACTGTTCTATGTTAACTACACTTTGGCTCACACATCTGTTCATTGAGGTTACAATAGTCTCAATTTCTGTTACTGATCCTCCAGAGTGGACCCCAACAAGTGTCCCCCTGCCCAGTGTCATTGGGGCCAACAGATCGAGACTGAGTTTGGTTCACAAGCAAAGGAAACTTTATATTTTGATCAGAGAATGGAGAGGTGAGAGCATGTACTACCCCGTGGGCTGTGGGCTGGGCTGCTGTGTAGAGATCCTGTCAGAGTCAGTGGGAGGGAGGGGGCGGAGCTCTCGAGGGCCGGGTTGGCTGTAGCTCAGGCTCTATATCGCGGAGTCTGCACTGGGCCCCAGGAGCTGAGGTGTCGACCCAGCCATTCTGCACTAGGAAATCTGGTCTGAAGTGCCGGGTGTGGAACCTCTGCATGCGGGACCCTAGGAGCACGTGAAATTAGACAAAGCACAAAGGATAAAAAAGGTTAGACTTGACTTTATTGCCCAGATTCTATTTTTATCTCCCAGGGATTTTTAATGGGCTTTGCTGGGGACAAACCCCCCCTCTGCCTTTTGTCCCGTTCCTCATTCTTGGAGTGCTGAGGGTGCAGACCCTTCTTCTGTAACTGCTGAGTGCTGAGTTGGGAGCCCTCATACCCTGGGGCGAGGGTCAGAGCTTCTCCCCAGCAGCCTCCAGGTGACGTTGATTGTCCCCAGGCCCCCTGCCTCCCTGCTCGTCCACCTGAGCAGCAGCATTGGAAGTGTTATAGATTCTAATGACCTTTAAGGGTCCAGGAAAGAGATGTGCAGAGACGCTGTGGGGGCCGGTTTCACCCCGCCCCACATTTGTTCGGCCACCTTAGGCCGACCGTTTCTGCCAGCCTAGATGCTCTGACCAGTAGTCTGCGCTTTCTTCAATTAGGCCCCTGAATTAACGTACAAACAGCACCAGGTGTCAGAGCCCTGCCCGCTCAACTCCCAGACAGTCCAGGGTCAGTGGTGATCAAGGACCATGATGGCCACTGAGTCAACAGCCTTTTGAAGTAAACAAGAGTCCAGCCGGTCTTACTGGCCACCATCATCACGGTGTCTGTAGGCTTTTCTATGGTGACAGTGCGATATACGGTTCCCCCGCCAAGATTATTAGCTCCCCTCTGGGTGCAGTAAGTCCGGCAAGCAGTAGTCTACTCTTTTGGGACACACTCTTGTTGTTTTATGAGAGAAAGTCCAGGTCAAGTGATGTTCACACGAGTCGTCATGGTGCCCTGTTGCCCCCGGTTATCTCTCTGGATGTTGGAGTTGGAGGGCCTCCTCACTCGAGGTCGGTGTGCCCACGGAGCGAACCCTGCAACTTCAGGGCATGGTTGGTGGTTAGGATCACCACGTGGGGTCCTTTTCCCTTAGGAGGGAGGTGGCCTTTTGGGCTGCTGATTTCCAGGTTTTTAGATACCGCCAGTATCTTGGCCAGATGTGGCAGTGGGCCAAGCCCCTTGGTGACCATAGTTCATCCTACCTGGGTGGCATTCTTGCATTGTTCCATTTCAAGTGGTCCCAGGTTTTGCACTAATTCTCCAATGGCGATTCACCTTTCACCGGGAATGTAAAGGTCAAAGGGTTTAGCTAAATTAGGGAGTTCCAGGGCAAGGGTCTGAATTGACTGCTCTTTCCATTCTTGAAAGGCCACTTCTGGATTCTATTCAAAAGGATCATCATCTTTTCCTTTCAGTGTTTCATATAGAGGCCCAGCTAGTAGACTGTAGTTAGGGATCCAGAAGCAGCAAACCCTGGCCTCCCCAGGAACCCCTAAGCTGTCTTCTAGTTTTAGAAAGGGGTAAGGCTGAAAATGGTTTCTTCCCTTTCCTGGGATGGACTTCTCCAACCTTCTGTGAGAATGAAGCCCAGGCAGGTCACGGCAGTCTGTGATATTTGAGCTTTTTCTTGGACAACTTCTATCCTTTATTGGCTTGGTAGTTCAGAGGCCTCCTTAGTAGGGCTGGCGATCAGAATGTCGTCTGCATATTGAAGGAGGGTTTCCTTTTCCAGAGGTAGAACTTTTAGGTCTTTAGCTAAGCTTTCCCCAAAGATGGTGTGGGAATTTTTGCACCCTTGGGGCCAGACGGCCCGGAAGTATTGTTTTCGTTGTATGTTGAGTCCTGCCACTCACAAGCCAAAATTTCTTGTGACTCTGGGACTAATGGAATACAAAAGAAGGCATCATTGAAGACTAATACAGAATACCATGTCCTGGTGGTTGGTAGAATGACCAGCAGGGTGTAGGAATTAGGAGCAACTGGAGGTATATCCTCGGTGGCTTCACTGACTGTCCTGACATCCTTTACCAGGTCCCCAGCAGCCCATGGGGCTCTCGTGGTCAGACCAATCCCAGAATATGGAGCTCACCTGGGCAGGTACCCCACCCCCACCCCAGCCCACAGGGCTCTCGTGGTCAGGCCCCTCCCAGGATACAGAGCTACCCTTGCAGGTACCGTGGCAGGGCTGGGCACACAGGAACCGTGCACATAGCCCTCATTGCAGAGCACCCCCAGCTCACCTGTCGCTCAGAGCTGACACAGAGCACCTCAGAGCAGGACTTGAACTAACAAACAGCAGCTGCGACAGGTCTGTGACCCTGGGCATCACTCCGTGAGGCCTCCCTCCACCTGGTCTTCCAGAGACTTCCACTGCACCCGGGGCACCAGGCCTCTGTCTCCAACCACCACCCACCCCTCCTCTCCCTGACTCCTGGGTTCCTCTCATTAGGAGAGGGTTTTCTTGAAGTTGTCTCCCACTCATGGGCCAGATAAAATGATTAGAAAACAAGCCAAAGCTGCAGCCCCTTGTCTATCCTGACTCTCAGGAGCCCACACCTGTTCCTTGGACCTGGCCGGTTCAGCAAGTTCCATTTTCTGCAACTGTGAGCCCCTGAGGGGTGATGATTGGCTGACCTGGGCAGCCTTACCGTGCCGGCCAGCCCTCCCCAGGTGTGCCTGGGTTGAGATCACTATAAATACCACTCCAGGCAGCAAGAGCCCCTGCAGCCGTGCCTGACGCCATTTTCTCTGCCCTGTCAGCAGTCTCGGGGCTGGGCTGGTGGGAGGGAGTGAGAGGCCACGGCTTTGTGGGTGGCCCAGTGTGAGTGGGGCTCTGCTGGACTTTCTGCAGCAGTTGCCAGGCTGCCACCTGCTAAAGAAGAAGATGTGTCACCCATACCTGCTGCTGGAATTTCTCCCTGGGCAGAGGTGAGGAAGGAAAAAAGCAGTGGGGGCAGGGACAGGACGGGTATCTCAGGCAGGGAAATGGAAATCTTCCAGAAGAGCACCCAGGGCCAGGACCATCCTGGCTGGCCTGCAGGCACCAAGTCGGCCGGCATGCTGTCACTCGTGTGGCTCTATGGCCCTCCCTCTAGGCTTTCAAGTCCTTGTCTATATTCAGGTGTTTTAGCTGGGATGGGTGGGAATAGTTCAGCAGCAACTGGCCTGGGGCTCAGCTCACATTTACTCACAGATGCCTCGGCACGGTGCCCCAGCTTTGCAATGAGGACGCTTGTTGCGTGGGGGCTGCTGGCTGAATGGGAGACGATTCCCCACCACTGACCAACTTCAGAATTGTTTACAACTGGAGCAAGTGCCCTGATACGGTTTTCCTCTGTGGAACTGGTGGGTTCTGTGTTTTTTTTCTCTTTTTCGTTTTGGGTTCAAGGTAGATTTTATTCCTCTTTTTTGTATTTACAGATATAAGCATGGAAATAATTTATTCATATAAATACATGTATGTGAAGGGAATAATTGTTTTTTCTATTGTTTAAATTTTATTTCTTTTTAATTTTGAATTTTATTTTATATTTTTATACAGCAGGTTCTTATTGGTTATCTATTTTATACATATAAATGTATACATGCCAATCCCAGTCTCTCAACTCCTCCCACCACCACCCCCAACAGCTTTCCCCCCTTGTTGTCCATACGTTTGTTGTCTACATCTGTTGCTCTATTTATGCCTTGCAAAATGGTTAATCTGTACAGGTTTTCTAGGTTCCACATATATGCATGAATATACAAGATTTGTTTTTCTCTTTCTGACTTACTTCACTCTGTATGACAGTCTCTAGATGCATCGACGTCTCTACAAATGACCCAATTTCATTCCTTTTCATGGCTTAGTAATATTCCATTTTATATATGTACCACGGCTTTATGCATTCGTCTGTCTGTGGGCATTTAGGTTGCTTCCATTACCTCGATATTGTAAATAGTGATGCAATGAACATTGCGGTGAATGTCTCTTTTTGATTTATGGTTTTGTCTGGGTATATGTCCAGTACTGGGATTGCTGTATCATATGGTAATTCTATTGTTAGTTTCTTAAGAAATTCCATATTGTTCTCCATAGTGACTGTATCAATTTATATTCCCAACAATAGTGGAAGAGCGTTCCTTTTCTCCACACCCTTTCCAGCATTTTTTGCTTGTAGATTTTCTATGATGCCTATTCTACCAGGTGTGAGGTGATACCTCATTGTTGAATCCATTTCGTTCAGCAAGGGGTAGGTCTTGTCTATTCCATATTTGGCTTATGGAACGGTATCTGTGCTAATTTCAAACTCTGGTTTAATGCAGCACACCAACTCACCTTCCCCCTTAAGCAAGCATAAGTTAGTTTTCTAAACTTGAGACCCTGTTCTGTTTTGTAATTCAGTTCCTGTGTAGCCAAGTTCACATTCCGTGTATTAGTGATACCTTACGATGTTTCTTTTTCTGTATGAATTATTTCACTTAGAATCATCGTGCCTCAATCCACTCATTATGCTGGTACGGGCCTGGTGACATAGATTTCATTGCTGAGTGATATTCTGTTGTAGATAAGTACCGCAACTTCTTTATCCATTATTTGCTCTCTGGGATATTTAACTTGTGCCGTAGAAGAGATTCCAGTAAAAAGAACCGTCCCAACTTTTGGGGTGGCTGTGTCTTTTTGATTTTAAATTAACTAAGCTATAGGACCATAAGTGGAAGTGCCCTAGGCTCTGTTGCTTTGTTTTTTAGATGTTTCAGGAAACACCATACACTTCTCCCGAGTGGCTGTTGGCAATTGACATCCCGCCCATCAGCATAACAAGGCTCCCAGTTCTCCATGGCCTGTCCTGCCTTTTTGGATTTTACACTTTTTTCAGATGGCCCTTTTGACCGGGGGGAACTGAGACTTCATTGTAGTGCAGATTTCCTTTCCCAGCTTGCTTGGTTGGACAAAAAGGGCGTATGCGTTTTTTCCTGAATATATTCAGGAAAAAACGCATACGCCCTTTTTGGCCAAGTGCATCATTGTGGACGTTCTGCCTCTTTTCCTATGCTTTAAATGCAATTCCAGTCTACCTCCTGAAATCGGTTTCCGGCAATTGTACCCCGCTTTCAAGTCCTCTTGTCAGCCTTACTTCAGTATATTTTTGGACGATAGCTGTCATTTATAACTCTGCAGGTTTGTGAATTACAGTGCCCCTGAGCTCCTTTCTTCAACTCGCTTTCTAGTGAGCTGGCCGCAACACCGCAGGATGGCTTCAGGCCCTAATCTTGTTCCGGCACGGCACGTTGAGACTTTGGTTAATTCCTCTTCCTGGTGGGAAATGAGAGTTAAATTTGCCCGTCCAGACACCTCCAGCTAGTCTGTCATTGGTTCTCCCTATTCCTGTTCATCTTCCGCAGAAATTGCAAACTGGGCCAAACAGGAGGTTAAAGGCACTGACTCTCCAAGTCGGGAGAGTGTTAGTAAAGCGTCTGGAATGTTGCACCCGAGTACCAGGGGACGAAAACTGACACATATTGGAACACGTCTCCCGATCACACGGTTGATCATACTCTGGGTTCCACATGCATGTTTTAGCTGAAGGAAGAATACCTTCAACCTGGAGAGTTGAGACCCGTGGAATGGGTACCATGCAATATGACTTCAAAGGGTCTTCATTTGCTCACCGAACCTCTCCAGTCCTATCACTGCTGCGTTTATGCCCCTGTACACACGCTTGATTCTCTTTCGGAGACATAGCAATCCATAGGTTTTAAGATACTTCCTAGTCAGGTATATTCTTAGGTGTTTAATATGGGGTGTTGAGTCCATTTCGTTGAGCAAGGAGTAGCTCTTGTCTATTCCATATTTGGCTTAAGGAACTTTATCTGTGCTCATTTCAATCTCTGGTTTTATGCAGCACCCCAACTCACCTTTCCCCTTAAGCAAGCATAAGTTGGTTTCTAAATTTGAGACCCTGTTCTGTTTTGGAATTCAGTTCCTGTGTAGCCAAGTTTACATTCCGTGTATTAGTGATATCTTATGATGTTTCTTTTTCTGTGTGACTTATTTCAGTTAGAATCATCATACCTGAATCCACTCATTATGCTGCTACGGGCCTGATGACATAGATTTCATTGCTGAGTGATACTGCATTGTACGTAAGTACCACAACTTCTTTATCCATTTTTCACTTTCTGCGATATTGAACTTGTACCGTAAACCAGGTTCTTGTAAACAGAGCCGTCCCAACCTTTGGGGTGGCTGTGTCTTTTTGATTTTAATTTCCCTAAGCTATAGGACCATAAGTGGAAGTGCCCTAGGCTCTGTTGCTTTGTTTTTTAGATGTTTCAGGAAACACCATACACTTCTCCCGAGTGGCTGTTGGCAATTGACATCCCGCCCATCAGCATAACAAGGCTCCCAGTTCTCCATGGCCTGTCCTGCCTTTCTGGATTTTACACTTTTTTCAGATGGCCCTTTTGACCGGGGGGAAGTGAGACTTCATTGTAGTGCAGATTTCCTTTCCCAGCTTGCTTGGTTGGCCAAAAAGGGCGTATGCGTTTTTTCCTGAATATATTCAGGAAAAAACGCATACGCCCTTTTTGGCCAAGTGCATCATTGTGGACGTTCTGCCTCTTTTCCTATGCTTTAAATGCAATTCCAGTCTACCTCCTGAAATCGGTTTCCTGCAATTCTGCCCCGCTTTCAAGTCCTCTTGGCAGCCTTACTTCAGTATATTTTTGGACGATAGCTGTCATTTATAACTCTGCAGGTTTGTGAATTACAGTGCCCCTGAGCTCCTTTCTTCAACTCGCTTTCTCGTGAGCTGGCCGCAACACCGCAGGATTGCTTCAGGCCCTAATCTGGTTCCGGCACGGCACGCTGAGCCTTTGGTTAATTCCTCTTCCTGGTGCGAAATGAGAGTTAAATTTGCCCATCCAGACACCTCCATCTAGTCTGTCATTGGTTCTCCCTATTCCTGTTCATCTTCCGCAGAAATTGCAAACTGGGCCAAACAGGAGGTTAAAGGCACTGACTCTCCAAGTCGGGAGAGTGTTAGTAAAGCGCCTGGAATGTTGCACCCGAGTACCAGGGGACGAAAACCGACACATATTGGAACACGTCTCCCGATCACACGGTTGATCATACTCTGGGTTTCACATGCATGTTGTAGCTGAAGGAAGAATACCTTAAACCTGGAGAGTTGAGACCCGTGGAATGGGTACCATGCAATATGACTTCAAAGGGTCTTCATTTGCTCACCGAACCTCTCCAATCCTATCACTGCTGCGTTTATGCCCCTGCACACACGCTTGATTCTCTTTCGGAGACATAGCAATCCATAGGTTTTAAGATACTTCCTAGTCAGGTATATTCTTAGGTGTTTAATATGGGGTGTTGAATCCATTTCGTTGAGCAAGGAGTAGCTTTTGTCTATTCCATATTTGGCTTAAGGAACTTTATCTGTGCTCATTTCAATCTCTGGTTTTATGCAGCACCCCAACTCACCTTTCCCCTTAAGCAAGCATAAGTTGGTTTTCTAAATTTGAGACCCTGTTCTGTTTTGTAATTCAGTTCCTGTGTAGCCAAGTTTACATTCCGTGTATTAGTCATATCTTATGATGTTTCTTTTTCTCTGTGACTTATTTCAGTTAGAATCATCATACCTGAATCCACTCATTATGCTGCTACGGGCCTGATGACATAGATTTCATTGCTGAGTGATACTGCATTGTACGTAAGTACCACAACTTCTTTATCCATTTTTCACTTTCTGCGATATAACTTGTACTGTAAACCAGGTTCTTGTAAACAGAGCCGTCCCAACCTTTGGGGTGGCTGTGTCTTTTTGATTTTAATTTCCCTAAGCTATAGGACCATAAGTGGAAGTGCCCTAGGCTCTGTTGCTTTGTTTTTTAGATGTTTCAGGAAACACCATACACTTCTCCCGAGTGGCTGTTGGCAATTTACATCCCGCCCATCAGCATAACAAGGCTCCCAGTTCTCCATGGCCTGTCCTGCCTTTCTGGATTTTACACTTTTTCAGATGTCCCTTTTGACCGGGGGGAAGTGAGACTTCATTATAGTGCAGATTTCCTTTGCAAGCTTGCTTGGTTGGCCAAAAAGGGCGTATGCGTTTTTTCCTGAATATATTCAGGAAAAAACGCATACGCCCTTTTTGGCCAAGTGCATCATTGTGGACGTTCTGCCTCTTTTCCTATGCTTTCAATGCAATTCCAGTCTACCTCCTGAAATCGGTTTCCTGCAATTCTGCCCCGCTTTCAAGTCCTCTTGGCAGCCTTACTTCAGTATATTTTTGGACGATAGCTGTCATTTATAACTCTGCAGGTTTGTGAATTACAGTGCCCCTGAGCTCCTTTCTTCAACTCGCTTTCTCGTGAGCTGGCCGCAACACCGCAGGATGGCTTCAGGCCCTAATCTGGTTCCGGCACGGCACGCTGAGCCTTTGGTTAATTCCTCTTCCTGGTGCGAAATGAGAGTTAAATTTGCCCGTCCAGACACCTCCATCTAGTCTGTCATTGGTTCTCCCTATTCCTGTTCATCTTCCGCAGAAATTGCAAACTGGGCCAAACAGGAGGTTAAAGGCACTGACTCTCCAAGTCGGGAGAGTGTTAGTAAAGCGCCTGGAATGTTGCACCCGAGTACCAGGGGACGAAAACCGACACATATTGGAACACGTCTCCCGATCACACGGTTGATCATACTCTGGGTTTCACATGCATGTTGTAGCTGAAGGAAGAATACCTTAAACCTGGAGAGTTGAGACCCGTGGAATGGGTACCATGCAATATGACTTCAAAGGGTCTTCATTTGCTCACCGAACCTCTCCAATCCTATCACTGCTGCGTTTATGCCCCTGCACACACGCTTGATTCTCTTTCGGAGACATAGCAATCCATAGGTTTTAAGATACTTCCTAGTCAGGTATATTCTTAGGTGTTTAATATGGGGTGTTGAATCCATTTCGTTGAGCAAGGAGTAGCTTTTGTCTATTCCATATTTGGCTTAAGGAACTTTATCTGTGCTCATTTCAATCTCTGGTTTTATGCAGCACCCCAACTCACCTTTCCCCTTAAGCAAGCATAAGTTGGTTTTCTAAATTTGAGACCCTGTTCTGTTTTGTAATTCAGTTCCTGTGTAGCCAAGTTTACATTCCGTGTATTAGTCATATCTTATGATGTTTCTTTTTCTCTGTGACTTATTTCAGTTAGAATCATCATACCTGAATCCACTCATTATGCTGCTACGGGCCTGATGACATAGATTTCATTGCTGAGTGATACTGCATTGTACGTAAGTACCACAACTTCTTTATCCATTTTTCACTTTCTGCGATATAACTTGTACTGTAAACCAGGTTCTTGTAAACAGAGCCGTCCCAACCTTTGGGGTGGCTGTGTCTTTTTGATTTTAATTTCCCTAAGCTATAGGACCATAAGTGGAAGTGCCCTAGGCTCTGTTGCTTTGTTTTTTAGATGTTTCAGGAAACACCATACACTTCTCCCGAGTGGCTGTTGGCAATTTACATCCCGCCCATCAGCATAACAAGGCTCCCAGTTCTCCATGGCCTGTCCTGCCTTTCTGGATTTTACACTTTTTCAGATGGCCCTTTTGACCGGGGGGAAGTGAGACTTCATTGTAGTGCAGATTTCCTTTGCAAGCTTGCTTGGTTGGCCAAAAAGGGCGTATGCGTTTTTTCCTGAATATATTCAGGAAAAAACGCATACGCCCTTTTTGGCCAAGTGCATCATTGTGGACGTTCTGCCTCTTTTCCTATGCTTTCAATGCAATTCCAGTCTACCTCCTGAAATCGGTTTCCTGCAATTCTGCCCCGCTTTCAAGTCCTCTTGGCAGCCTTACTTCAGTATATTTTTGGACGATAGCTGTCATTTATAACTCTGCAGGTTTGTGAATTACAGTGCCCCTGAGCTCCTTTCTTCAACTCGCTTTCTCGTGAGCTGGCTGCAACACCGCAGGATGGCTTCAGGCCCTAATCTGGTTCCGGCACGGCACGCTGAGCCTTTGGTTAATTCCTCTTCCTGGTGCGAAATGAGAGTTAAATTTGCCCGTCCAGACACCTCCAGCTAGTCTGTCATTGGTTCTCCCTATTCCTGTTCATCTTCCGCAGAAATTGCAAACTGGGCCAAACAGGAGGTTAAAGGCACTGACTCTCCAAGTCGGGAGAGTGTTAGTAAAGCGTCTGGAATGTTGCACCCGAGTACCAGGGGACAAAAACCGACACATATTGGAACACGTCTCCCGATCACACGGTTGATCATACTCTGGGTTTCACATGCATGTTGTAGCTGAAGGAAGAATACCTTAAACCTGGAGAGTTGAGACCCGTGGAATGGGTACCATGCAATATGACTTCAAAGGGTCTTCATTTGCTCACCGAACCTCTCCAATCCTATCACTGCTGCGTTTATGCCCCTGCACACACGCTTGATTCTCTTTCGGAGACATAGCAATCCATAGGTTTTAAGATACTTCCTAGTCAGGTATATTCTTAGGTGTTTAATATGGGGTGTTGAATCCATTTCGTTGAGCAAGGAGTAGCTTTTGTCTATTCCATATTTGGCTTAAGGAACTTTATCTGTGCTCATTTCAATCTCTGGTTTTATGCAGCACCCCAACTCACCTTTCCCCTTAAGCAAGCATAAGTTGGTTTTCTAAATTTGAGACCCTGTTCTGTTTTGTAATTCAGTTCCTGTGTAGCCAAGTTTACATTCCGTGTATTAGTCATATCTTATGATGTTTCTTTTTCTGTGTGACTTATTTCAGTTAGAATCATCATACCTGAATCCACTCATTATGCTGCTACGGGCCTGATGACATAGATTTCATTGCTGAGTGATACTGCATTGTACGTAAGTACCACAACTTCTTTATCCATTTTTCACTTTCTGCGATATTGAACTTGTACCGTAAACCAGGTTCTTGTAAACAGAGCCGTCCCAACTTTTGGGGTGGCTGTGTCTTTTTGATTTTAATTTCGCTAAGCTATAGGACCATAAGTGGAAGTGCCCTAGGCTCTGTTGCTTTGTTTTTTAGATGTTTCAGGAAACACCATACACTTCTCCCGAGTGGCTGTTGGCAATTGACATCCCGCCCATCAGCATAACAAGGCTCCCAGTTCCTCATGGCCTGTTCTGCCTTTCTGGATTTTACACTTTTTTCAGATGGCCCTTTGACCGGGAGGAAGTGATACTTCACTGTAGTGCAGATTTCCTTTGCAAGCTTGCTTGGTTGGCCAAAAAGGGCGTATGCGTTTTTTCCTGAATATATTCAGGAAAAAACGCATACGCCCTTTTTGGCCAAGTGCATCATTGTGGACGTTCTGCCTCTTTTCCTATGCTTTAAATGCAATTCCAGTCTACCTCCTGAAATCGGTTTCCTGCAATTCTGCCCCGCTTTCAAGTCCTCTTGGCAGCCTTTCTTCAGTATATTTTTGGACGATAGCTGTCATTTATAACTCTGCAGGTTTGTGAATTACAGTGCCCCTGAGCTCCTTTCTTCAACTCGCTTTCTCGTGAGCTGACCGCAACACCGCAGGATGGCTTCAGGCCCTAATCTGGTTCCGGCACGGCACGCTGAGCCTTTGGTTAATTCCTCTTCCTGGTGGGAAATGAGAGTTAAATTTGCCCGTCCAGACACCTCCAGCTAGTCTGTCATTGGTTCTCCCTATTCCTGTTCATCTTCCGCAGAAATTGCAAACTGGGCCAAACAGGAGGTTAAAGGCACTGACTCTCCAAGTCGGGAGAGTGTTAGTAAAGCGTCTGGAATGTTGCACCCGAGTACCAGGGGATGAAAACTGAGACATATTGGAACACGTCTCCCGATCACACGGTTGATCATACTCTGGGTTCCACATGCATGTTTTAGCTGAAGGAAGAATACCTTAATCCTGGAGAGTTGAGACCCGTGGAATGGGTACCATGCAATATGACTTCAAAGGGTCTTCATTTGCTCACCGAACCTCTCCAGTCCTATCACTGCTGCGATTATGCCCCTGTACACACGCTTGATTCTCTTTCGGAGACATAGCAATCCATAGGTTTTAAGATACTTCCTAGTCAGGTACACTCTTAGGCATTTAATTTGGGGTGTTGAGTCCATTTCGTTGAGCAAGGAGTAGCTCTTGTCTAATCCATATTTGGCTTATGGAACTTTATCTGTTCTCATTTCAATCTCTGGTTTTATGCAGCACCCCAACTCACCTTTCCCCTTAAGCAAGCATAAGTTGGGTTTCTAAATTTGAGACACTGTTCTGTTTTGTAATTCAGTTCCTGTGTAGCCAAGTTTACATTCCGTGTATTAGTGATATCTTATGATGTTTCTTTTTCTGTGTGACTTATTTCAGTTAGAATCATCATACCTGAATCCACTCATTATGCTGCTACGGGCCTGATGACATAGATTTCATTGCTGAGTGATACTGCATTGTACGTAAGTACCACAACTTCTCTATCCATTTTTCACTTTCTGCGATATTGAACTTGTACCATAAACCATGTTCTTGTAAACAGAGCCGTCCCAACTTTTGGGGTGGCTGTGTCTTTTTGATTTTAATTTCCCTAAGCTATAGGACCATAAGTGGAAGTGCCCTAGGCTCTGTTGCTTTGTTTTTTAGATGTTTCAGGAAACACCATACACTTCTCCCCAGTGGCTGTTGGCAATTGACATCCCGCCCATCAGCATAACAAGGCTCCCAGTTCCTCATGGCCTGTTCTGCCTTTCTGGATTTTACACTTTTTTCAGATGGCCCTTTGACCGGGGGGAAGTGAGACTTCACTGTAGTGCAGATTTCCTTTGCAAGCTTGCTTGGTTGGCCAAAAAGGGCGTATGCGTTTTTTCCTGAATATACTCAGGAAAAAACGCATACGCCCTTTTTGGCCAAGTGCATCATTGTGGACGTTCTGCCTCTTTTCCTATGCTTTAAATGCAATTCCATTCTACCTCCTGAATTCGGTTTCCTGCAATTCTGCCCCGCTTTCAAGTCCTCTTGGCAGCCTTACTTCAGTATATTTTTGGACGATAGCTGTCATTTATAACTCTGCAGGTTTGTGAATTACAGTGCCCCTGAGCTCCTTTCTTCAACTCGCTTTCTCGTGAGCTGGCCGCAACACCGCAGGATTGCTTCAGGCCCTAATCTGGTTCCGGCACGGCACGCTGAGCCTTTGGTTAATTCCTCTTCCTGGTGCGATATGAGAGTTAAATTTGCCCATCCAGACACCTCCAGCAAGTCTGTCATTGGTTCTCCCTATTCCTGTTCATCTTCCGCAGAAATTGCAAACTGGGCCAAACAGGAGGTTAAAGGCACTGACTCTCCAAGTCGGGAGAGTGTTACTAAAGCGTCTGGACTGTTGCACCCGAGTACCAGGGGACGAAAACTGAGACATATTGGAACACGTCTCCCGATCACACGGTTGATCATACTCTGGGTTCCACATGCATGTTTTAGCTGAAGGAAGAATACCTTAAATCTGGAGAGTTGAGACCCGTGGAATGGGTACCATGCAATATGACTTCAAAGGGTCTTCATTTGCTCACCGAACTTCTCCAATCCTATCACTGCTGCGTTTATGCCCCTGTACACATGCTTGATTCTCTTTCGGAGACATAGCAATCCATAGGTTTTAAGATACTTCCTAGTCAGGTACACTCTTAGGCATTTAATTTGGGGTGTTGAGTCCATTTCGTTGAGCAAGGAGTAGCTCTTGTCTATTCCATATTTGGCTTAAGGAACTTTATCTGTGCTCATTTCAATCTCTGGTTTTATGCAGCACCCCAACTCACCTTTCCCCTTAAGCAAGCATAAGTTGGGTTTCTAAATTTGAGAACCTGTTCTGTTTTGTAATTCAGTTCCTGTGTAGCCAAGTTTACATTCCGTGTATTAGTGATATCTTATGATGTTTCTTTTTCTGTGTGACTTATTTCAGTTAGAATCATCATACCTGAATCCACTCATTATGCTGCTACGGGCCTGATGACATAGATTTCATTGCTGAGTGATACTGCATTGTACGTAAGTACCACAACTTCTTTATCCATTTTTCACTTTCTGCGATATTGAACTTGTACCATAAACCAGGTTCTTGTAAACAGAGCCGTCCCAACCTTTGGGGTGGCTGTGTCTTTTTGATTTTAATTTCCCTAAGCTATAGGACCATAAGTGGAAGTGCCCTAGGCTCTGTTGCTTTGTTTTTTAGATGTTTCAGGAAACACCATACACTTCTCCCGAGTGGCTGTTGGCAATTTACATCCCGCCCATCAGCATAACAAGGCTCCCAGTTCCTCATGGCCTGTTCTGCCTTTCTGGATTTTACACTTTTTTCAGATGGCCCTTTGACCGGGGGGAAGTGAGACTTCACTGTAGTGCAGATTTCCTTTGCAAGCTTGCTTGGTTGGCCAAAAAGGGCGTATGCGTTTTTTCCTGAATATATTCAGGAAAAAACGCATACGCCCTTTTTGGCCAAGTGCATCATTGTGGACGTTCTGCCTCTTTTCCTATGCTTTAAATGCAATTCCAGTCTACCTCCTGAAATCGGTTTCCTGCAATTCTGCCCCGCTTTCAAGTCCTCTTGGCAGCCTTACTTCAGTATATTTTTGGACGATAGCTGTCATTTATAACTCTGCAGGTTTGTGAATTACAGTGCCCCTGAGCTCCTTTCTTCAACTCGCTTTCTTGTGAGCTGGCCGCAACACCGCAGGATTGCTTCAGGCCCTAATCTGGTTCCGGCA